>NC_081408.1:108743871-108993871 GCF_030272615.1 Cryptomeria japonica
GGTATCAGAGCTTTGGTCCTCTTTATCAGAAGCTTAACCGCTTGAGGTATATCTTATGAAAACTAATCCACCGACAACTATCTTAAGAAGAGGAATTCCTAAGCTTGATGGAAGAAATTATGGGATATGGAAAATTCAAATGCAGACTCATCTTAGATGTCTTGGCAAGGATATTTGGGAGATCACTGAGTGATGTTACACACCTTATGATCCAACATCTAGCAATCCTACTCCTGTAGAACTGGACAAGAATATTGCAAATGATTGTAGAGCTAGAGATAAATCATCAACTAAGGTTATGTGGGATAAATTAAAAACTCTGAATAAAGGTGATCCTACTGTCAAAATTGCTAAACTTGATGGTTACCGGGTAAGATATGAAAACTTGAAGATTGAAGATAATGAAAGAATTACTGTGTTTATGGAAAGAGTAAATGAGATTGTTATGAGAATTCAATGTTGTGTAGGATCTCTAAGTGAAGATGAAATAGTTTCCAAAGTCTTGAGAGCCCTTCCACCTACTTACAAGATGAAGGCAACTACAATTAATGAGTTGAGAACAATGGAAAACACTTCAGTTAACAAAGACATTCTGATTGGGAAATTATCTACTTTTGAGCTTGAAGAATTTGGACCTTCTAGAGTTGCAAAATCTGAACCTTCTTTTCATGCATCATCATCATCATCATCATCATCATCATCATCATCATCATCATCATCATCATCATCATCATCATCATCATCATCTGGAAAAAGTGATTGGAAAGCCTTATATGCAAAAGAATTGGAAGATATGAGGAAAGAAGATGAAGAATTTGAGCAACTTGAAGCCTTATTTGCTAGAAGAGAACCTAAAGGACTAGTAGGAAGTAAGTATGAAGGAAAAGCACCTTTTAAATGTTTTGCATGTAATAAGATTGGTCATTTTGCATCTAGATGTCTTGAAAGGAATGCAAGATTTAAGGAAAGAGTTAAGAAATCATTTAAGCCTAACCAGAACAAATATAGATTCAAGAAAAGTAAACAATGCTACATAGAGGATGAGGAAGGAGTAAGTGATGACTCTGGGGATGAACCAACAAAAGACTCTTCTAGTGGATCTGGCAATGGAAAAGAATTGGTGTTCTATGCTTTAAAGGAAGATGAACCGAAACCAGCTACCATGAGTGAAGAAAAGGCCCTGGAAAAAAAGGTTGAAGATAAGGATGAATGGGTAATTGATAGTGGATGCTCACATCATATGAATGGAGATAAAATAAATTTTTTCTCTGCAAGAATACAATGGCGATCAAGTTAGATTTGGAGATGACAAAGCATGTATGATCAAAGGTAGAGGTACTATTAGATGGTAAGCATAATACTGACAATGTCTATTATGTACAAGGTTTAAAGCATAATCTTTTGAGTGTTGGTCAATTGGTACACAAGGGTTTCCATCTTCAATTTAAAGATAAAAAATGCAAAATCATTAACAAGACTGGTTTGGAGATTGCAACCGGTATTTAGACTGGAGGTAATATCTTTCACTTGAACACTGGTAATAAGACATGTTTGATTGCTCATATTGATGAGAGTTGGCTATGGCATAAGAGGTTATGTCATGTTAATTTTGATTGTATTGTTAAAATCAGTTCAACTAAGGTAGTTAGAGATATACCTAAGATTATGAAGCCTCATAATCTGGTATGTAAGGAATGTCAATTGGGAAAGCAAGTTAGAACTTCATTTAAGAGTATACAATATAATTCTAATGATGTTCTTGATTTGATTCACACTAACTTATGTGGTCCTGCAAGGACTAGAAGCTTTCAAGGTCATAGGTATTTCATGTTGATTATTGATGACTATTGTAGGATGATGTGGGTGACTTTTCTTAGGGAGAAGTCTGAAGCCTTTGAGAAATTCAAGATCTTTAAAGCAAAGGTTGAAAGAGAAACTGGATTGAAAATCAAATGTCTAAGATTAGATCAAGGCGGTGAGTTCACTTCTCATGAATTTAATAGTTATTGTGAAACACATGGAATTAGGAGACAATTTTTCAGCACCTCGGACTCCTTAGCAGAATGGAGTAGTGGAAAGAAAGAACACAACCATCTTGGGTGCAGCAAGATCTATGATGATGGAATCCCAATTGCCTCACATCTACTGGAGAGAAGCAGTGAGTATAACAGTCTACACATTCAACAGAGTTCACATCAAAGGTGAAACCGGTAAGACCCCTTATGAATTATGGTATGGACATACACCTACTGTTAAATATTTTAGAATTTTTGGAAGTAAATGCTATATCAAAAGAGATGATTCAATTGGAAAGTTTGATCCTAGATGTGATGAAGGGATATTTCTTGGATATTCAATTCAAAGCAAAGCATATAAAGGTTATAACAAAAGATTGCGGAAAATTGTGGAGAGTGCTAATGTGAAAGTGGATGAGCAGTACAGAAATCAATCCATATCATATGACAGGGAACCAATAGTGGAAATGATCATAACTGAACTGACAATGCCTCAACTGGTACAAGACACTAAGATAGTCATACTGGCACAATCAAAAAATTCAACTGTGACTGATGATCAGAGCAGTGAACCTGAAGTTCAGAAAACACCAAGGTATGTAAGGTTAAATCATTCTGAAGATCAAATAATTGGAGATAGGAACAAGAGAGTTATGACAAGAAGAAGACTGGCAAATGAAGAGGTATGTCTTATTTCTCTAGTTGAACTAGCATCTGTTATTGAAGCTTGTAAGGATAAACATTGGTTAAAGGCTATGAAAGATGAGTTAGATTAGATAGAGAAGAATGAGACTTGGACTTTAGTTCCCCAACCTAAAAATAAGAATGTTATTGGAACTAAATGGATTTTTAGGAATAAATTGAATGCGGATGGTCAAGTTGTAAGAAGCAAGGCTAGATTGGTTTGTAAAGGATATTCTCAAATGGAAGGAATTGATTATGGTGAAACATTTGCATCTGTGGCCAGAATTGAAGTTGTTAAACTATTTCTTGCCTATGTAGCTTATAAGAACTATAAGGTTTATCAAATGGATGTTAAATGTGCATTTTTAAATGGTGAACTTGAGGAAGAAGTATATATTGAGCAACTTGATGGATTTTCACTAAAAGATGATAAAGATACGGTTTGCAGATTGAAGTAAACTTTAAATGGATTGAAACAAGCTCCTAGAGCTTGGTGTGCAAGGTTGGATAAATATCTTTTGAAGCTTGGTTTTACTAAAGGCAGTGCTGATAGTAATTTATATTATAAAATTACTGATGATGATATTCTAATTATTGAAGTATTTGTTGATGATATCATTTTTGGACGAGAAGATAAACTGTGCATGGAATTTGTTAACAACATGAAGAATGAATTTGAAATGTCCATGATTGGTGAGATGAATTTTTTCTTAGGTTTGCAGATTACTCAAACTGACAAAGGCATCTTTATCTGTCAAACTAAGTATCTGAGGGAATTGTTGAAGAAGTTTGGTATGGATAATTACAAACCGGTAAGTACTCCTATGGTGACAAGTGATAAATTATCTATCAAGGATACTTGTACACTAGTAAATCCGACAAGGTATAAGTCTATGATTGGTGGCTTGCTATATTTGAATCAGACTAGACCGGATATTATGAATGCAGCAAGTATTGTTTCAAGATATCAAAGTAATCCTAAAGAAAATCATGAATATGAAATAAAGAGGATATTCTGGTATTTGCAAGGAACAATAGAATATGGCTTATGGTATTCTAGAGATGATGATTTCACTTTATGGGCATATACTGACTCAGATTGGGCAGGAGATACTGATGACAAGAAGAGAACTTTTGGTGGAGCTTTCTTTCTTGGAAAGAAACTAGTGTCATGGATCAGCAAAAAACAATCATGTATTTCTTTATCTACTGCAAAAGCTGAGTATATTGCAACAACAACTAATTGCACTCAAATCTTGCAGATGAAGCAAATGTTGAAGGATATCAAGGTAAATTATAGTGAACTAGTGGTTATCTACTGTGATAACTCTGCAGCTATTGACATGTCTAAGAATCTGGTATTTCACTCTAAGACTAAGCATATATCAATAAAGTATAACTTTTTGAAGGACAAGGTAGAAGGAAAGGAAGTCAAATTGGTTTATGTGAACACTGAAGAACAGATTGCAGATATATTCACTAAACCACTGTCTAAGGAATCATTTGAGTATTTGAGAGATAGGTTAGGGGTTTCTGCCCCTCCGATAGAGACTTGATTGATGCAGTTTTTCATCAGTCTGACATGCATTACCAGAGATAATTTTCATTCTGACATTGATGAGTGGTGTTACTACTCATGGGGAGTAGTTAGCTTTGAGATTCAGGGAATTACATTATTGCTTTGATATTTGTGCCAGATTTTTGGCATTGATGTCAAAGGGGGAGATATAGTGATGTGAAAAATAATTTCAGAACTTTATAGAGATATCATTCACAGGGGGTGAGATTGATATTCAAGAGATTGTTGGTTCTCTTCCACAGGGGGAGACTTGTTTGGCATTTTTTGGTACTTAGATTTTTTTCACATCTAGTGTTGGCATCAATGCCAAAGGGGGAGATTGTTGCCATTATGGATAAATTGATTATGTGTTGCATTAATGTTTTATCATTGATGTCAACACTAGCTGTTATGGTTGGTTATCGACAGATAGGTTTTGTTTACTGGTAGAAGATCTAGTGTTATCGACATAAGAGACTATCTGTTGGATACTTTCGACATGTTTGGATCAATGGAGAATGCTTGATTTTATGTGTTACATGTTCCTGTAGCATCTTTTGGTCAGTTGGTATTGACTTGTTAATTGGATGCTATCATACACTCTTGTAAACCCATACCGACACTGGTTTAAGGTTTTACCAGCAGAGCTTTCACTGAGGAATCTTGATAGGATGCACAAGTAGTGTTGGTGCGGCTTTCAGGATGCTAAAGATGTTCTCTAGTTGTGCTTCAACTAGGTGGAGACATCACTTTGGCATTGTGGACCCAAAATACGTTTGGTGCCTATCTAGGTTATGGACCACTATTATGTTAACATGTACTCTACACATTACAAGGGTGATTCAAGAATTTTTATGTATTGGTTATTATTGTTTTGATCTTAAGACGACATGTCATATCATTGTAATATGGATTTATGTTATGATCTTATTGTAATATATTTTAGGTGGCCAACCTAATTGGTTTAGGCCTTAGGGTTGGTATAAAATGATGTAAGATCTCATTGTATATTATGGGGAATATGAGAAGGAGATTTGGTCGATCATAGGTGATCGAATTAGGATCAAGGAAGAGGTTAAAGACCATCAGTATTGAGCTTAACCAAGACTGTAATCAGGAATGTTAGATGCTATCTCTGGAAGTTCATTACTCTGGATTGTTGTCCATTTATCTTGAGGTGGTTATAACCTCTTTGTAGTCAGTGAGACTCTTTTGTAAGGAGCAGTGCACTCTAGGCAATGTGCCTTCCTGCATGTTCAGGCCCCACATTATATCACATACTTTATGTAGAAGTATGTTTTGACTGTGGGTAGGCTTCCCACCATGGTTTTTCCCTTTCTGGTTTTTCCACATAAAAATCATGGTTTTATGTGGTATGGTTGCATTGTGTTGATTATCTATTTAATTATTAAGTTGTATTGTTTACTGGTATTTGTTTCTGTCGGCATCTGTTTCTTCTTTACCAATACTTAATCTGGTTAAAGGTTATTACGTGGATTAATTGGTATAATCTGTTAACAACTGATTCACCCCCCCTCTTATTTGTTCATAGGTTATCCTAATAGTTATTGTGTATTTGGATGATATTCTGATTATCAGTAAGAGCAAAGAAGAACATTTGTTGCATTTGAGACAAGTTTTGTAGAGGTTGAGGTAATAAAGTTATTGATAAGCATTAAGAAGAGCAGTTTCGTGAAGGAAGAGTTAGTCTATTTGGGATTTGTGATATCCATGGATGGGTTGAAGATGGATCCTGAGAAGGTATGAGCAATTGTTGAATGGTTTACACTGAAAAGCATTGGAGAGGTAAGATCATTTCATGGATTGGCTAGTTTCTACCAGAAGTTTATCATAAATTTCAGTTCAGTTTGTAGCCCTATGATAGAAGCAATGAGGGGATAGAAAGGATTTCAAGTGGACAACCAGAGAAAATAAGAGTTTTGAATTGTTGAAGCAGAAGGTGACTGAGGAGCCTGTGTTATCCTTATCAGATTTTAGCAAATTATTTCAAGTGGATTGTGATGCAAGTGGAAATGCAATTGGAGTTATGTTGAGTCAGGAAGGAAGACATTTACCTTATTTTAGTGAGAAGTTGAATGATGGAAAGAAGAGATATTTAGTATATGATCATGAATTTTATGCCATGATTCAAGCATTGAAGAGGTGGAGACATTAGTTGTTTCCTAAGGAGTTTGTGTTGTATACAAATCATCAAGCTTTGTAGTACTTGAAAAGTCAGAGAAAGTTGAATCAGAGACATATGAGATGGGTAGAGTTCTTGCAGAGTTATGTTAGATAGTTCAAATAACTGGAAGACAATTGAGATGGGGGGGGGGTGAATCAGTTGTCATAGATTACCAGAATATTAAGCAATTAAAACTTTAATATCGAAACCCAAAACATTAATATCAGAATGCTTAAGCAAAATACCAAAATAGCAGTTAAACCAATTAAGCATAAACAATAATCACAGAATAAATACCATCTACATGACACCAAGATTTATACGTGGAAAACTTGATAAAGGGAAAAACCACGGTGGGAAGCCTATCCACAGTTAGATAATAATTTTGAAATAAGTATGTGAGTTACAATTGAGGGGCCTGCACTTGCAGGAAGGCCAACAACCTAGAGCACACTGCTCATCAAAAAAGGATCCGCACTAATAACATATAAATCCAGACTACAATCTGGAAGAATTGTTTGAATTGCAAAGATAACATCTCCTATGGCTGAGTATAGTTCCAGTTAAGCTCAATATCGGAGGACTAAATCGTCTTACATAAACCCAATTCGATCTCTAATGATCGACCAAATCATCTGCCTGAATAATATTACATTATTTGCATATTACATATGCTCACACATGATCTACAATGAGATCTTACATCATATATACACAAACCCTCGACCATAAACAATCACATCGGCCACCAGACAATAAACCAAATACATAATTACAAAATATGTTAGCCTTAGAGAAAAAAATAATATCCAACACATAAGACATCCTAGAAACACATCGAGAGGTCTAATCCACACATTACATTAAGCCGGTCCATAACCTAGATCAACCATGACCCAATATAGGTCCACACACTAAAGTAATGATCTCCATCTGCCAATTCTTGAATATGACCACCAACAACATCCTCAATCTCCGTCACAAGCTGCACCAACACCACTTATGCAATTCATCAAAGATCTTCATAAAAAGATATGCCGGTGAAACCCTCATCGGAACTAGAAGCCAAGCTTCCAAGCAAGTAGGATAGCATCCGATCACCAAACCAAAATCAACTTATTGAATATGAACATGAGTATCATGAATAAGCCAATTCCATAACCAAATCATACTGGAGCCTACCAGATCATGCTAGATCCAAACCTACTAGAAACTACTCAACCTCTTAGGACCAAAAGGGTGTCGGTAAAACATTCAGACAACTAGTGTTGACATCAATGATAAAACATCAATGCAACACATAATCAATTCATCCAAATGGCCAACAATCTCCCCCTTTGGCATTGATGGCAACACTAGATGTGAAAAATATCTAAGTACCATGAAATGTCAAACAAGTCTCCCCCAATAGAAGACAACCAACAATCTCCCACTCAAAGATATAGCAATGAAATTTTGAAATAAATACCAAACTCCCCTTGTGAATGATATCTCTATAAAGATATGAATTATACATATATCTCTCCCCCTAATGTATACAACTCCTTAAGTTTTTTTTTTCACATTAATATCTCTCCCCCTTTGACATCAATGCCAGAAATCCGACAAAAATATCAAAGAAAAAGCATAAACCATTGAATCACAAAGCTGACTACTCCCCCTAAGCAGTAGCATCCCCACATCTATGCCAGAATGAAAAATATCTCTTATAATGCATATTGCACTGATGTCAAACTGCATCAATCAAGTCTCTACCGAAGGGGTAGAATCTCCCAATTTATCTCTGAAGTATTCAAATGAATCTTTAGACAAAGGTTTAGTGAAAATATTTGCATTCTGCTCTTTAGTGTTCACATAAACTAGTCTAACTTCATTTTCTTCCACCTTTTCCTTCAAAATTTTTTACTTGATAGATATGTGCTTTGCCTCAGAATGAAATACCAGATTCTTCGATATATCAATAGCAGCAGAGTTATCATAGTGAATAACTACTGGTCCATCACAATCCACCTTTATATCCTTCAACATTTCCTTCATCCATAAAACTTGTGTACAGTTAGTAGCAGTAGCAACATACTCAGCTTTAGCAGTAGATAAAGAAGTACATGATTGTTTCTTTTTGATCCATGAAACCAACCTCTTTCTAAGAAAGAAAGCTCCATCAGAAGTACTTTTCCAGTCATCAACATCTCCAACCCAATCAACATTTGTATGTGCACATAAAGTAAAGTTATCATCCTTAGGGTACCACAAACTATATTATGATGTACCTTGCAAGTATCTAAAAATCCTTTTCACCATATTCTCATTATTTTCTCTAGGATCACTCTGAAATCTTGATACAATACAAATACCATTCATTATATCAGGCCTAGTCGGAGTCAAATAAAGCAGACCTCCAATCATAGATTTGCATCTTGTAGGATTTACCAGTTCAGAAACATCTTTTCTTGCCAAACCACTCGATCTTTCTCTTTTCCAAGATCGCCTAGGTGGGGGCCAAACCACTTGATCTTTTCTTTTCATGTTTACCTTGGTGGGGGCCAAACCACTCGATCTTTCTCTTTTCCAAGATTGCCTAGGTGGGGGCCAAACCTTACATTCTGATTTTGGAACCAAAACCGATGAAGCCAGAAGTTGGTGAAGTGAATGTTGTAGTACCAGTTCAATCAGAATAGGTAGATTTTGTAGAAGAAGATGAAGATAGTAAGGAAGAAGAAACTGAAGATAATGATCATGTCATTCCAAGGTATATGAGACTCAATCATAATCTTGACCAGATTATTGGAGATACAGATGCTAGAGTGTTAACCAGAAGAAGAATTAGAGAGAATTCTTGTATGATATCCACTATTGAGCCTAGAACTGCTAAGGAAGCCTTTGGAGATGATCACTGGATCAAGGCTATGGAAGAGGAGCTTGACTAGATTGAGAAGAACAATACATGGACCCTAGTACCCAGACCGGTGAATAAAAATGTTATAGGCACTAAATAGGTATTCAAGAATAAACTGAATGAAGATGGAGTAGTAGTTAGAAACAAAGCATGATTGGTATGCAAAGGTTATGCACAGGAATAAGGAGAAGACTATTGAGAGACATTTGTACTAGTTGCTAGATTGGAAGGTGTTAGGACTCTAATTGCATTTGTAGCATATAGGGGATTCAAAGTATATCAGATGGATGTAAAGTCAACACTTCTAAATGGAATACTAAAAGAGGAAGTATATATTGAACAACTAGATGGTTATGCATTGACTGATGCAAAGGATATGGTGTGTAAACTACACAAGGAACTATATGGTGTGTTATCAACCTATTATTTTTCTTATAAGGTCGATGAGTTGTTTTGTTGTGTCATTGGAAATTTTGGCTAAGTATCAGTGTGATTGATTCTAAACTAGGAGTATCTGCAGTATGTGTGAAGGCAGATAGGAGAATGAAAAGAATCTGATCAAGTAGAGTAGTGTTATTTACTAGATCATCAAATCCTTGTTGTTCTCTAACAATTACAACAATTAAATCCCTTAATCGGGCAAGCTTTAACAGGCTTAGTGCTTTCTAAATCCTATAACCAAGTGATCCATTAGCTTGGATTTCAAATCCTCTACCATGGTTACTCTTAACAGGGTATTGATTCTAACAGGGCATTATAGTCAATCCCTTAATTGGGTGGTCCCTAACAGGATCTGCTCCTAACATGAAATTCTATAAAGCTTTAATAGGCTTGGCTCCTAACAGGGTGAACTTCAGAAGAGTTTAGAATACTTGTGAGTATTCATCCCCACTATGGTTTTTCCCATTTGGGTTTTCACATCAAAAATCATTGTGTCAAGTGGTGAATGGTTTTTGTGGTTATGTTTGATATGGTTAATTTGCTTATCTATTAAATCCACTTAGTTATGTTAAGATGACCGATAGTTATCTGAAATGTGCTTTTACTATTGTTAGTAAAGTATTTTGATGTTTTGGTTAAATGGTCTGGGAGTTTCAGAGCTGTTATTCTGTTATGCCAGTCAATCAGTAAACTGTCAGTGCTATTGCAGTTTGTAGCTCAGTGTTTGAACCAGCTAGTCCAGAGATTGTTTTTTAGTTTGGTGGAAGTTAAGTAAATTTTCCAACTACAGATTCACCCTCCCCTCTTAGTATTTGTCTGGATCCTTATTGGTTGATCATATCATCATAGGTCATGTACTATCTCTTCGACATTGATTGCTTCTCTGACTTTTGGGTGCATTCTTCCTTGAAGTGATCAATCCTTACTTTCTTCTCTTCGTTTTAGAATTCCTCTATTTGTTGTTTCTTGTTATTTTGGGGATGATGCATGGTACTAAGACAAAATTTTAAATTGAGGTCTCTTTTACTTTGTTGACTCAAGATCATAGTTTCTTTGTTTTGTGCTTTCATGTTCTAACCTTGTTGTCCTGGGATTCTCTTATTCTCTAGCCCCGTTCTCTTGTGCAGGTTCTCCTATCTAATGCATTTTTTTTTATAGGTCTTCAGCTTGGGGGCATGCTTCCTTAGTTTGGAGATTTATCTGATTCCTCTAAAATATCCTTTTGGTATCATGCTGTTATTTTATATTCAGTAGATTTTCTTTAGCGTGCATATTCATGTTGATTCATAAGCCTGCTAAAGTGGGGGCCACGTAGTGTCAAAAATTGCATACTCCTTTGCAATTTGACCTACATATTTTATAACCACTTTGATGTCCATTCCCATAGCACTTGAGTAGGCTCACTTTAGCCCTTGCATCAGTCTTTTCCCTATCAGGATGCTCAAGACACCTTTCAATAACTATCCTTCATATTTTGTGTCTTGTTAGTTGCATGTCTCCCTTGTCTCTTTTCGTTTCTGAGAGTGATTCATTTAGACACTAGTGCACTGTGCGGATGTCTGTGCACTCATCATTTTTTGTATGACATCTAAGCATTCAAATGTTAGTTCCAAGAGTGCCTTCCCACTTGTCACATGTGCATGTCGGTGGAAACGGCTTGGAATCTTCTAGATGGCTTGCAAACCTCTCTTTCCCTCCTCTTCTCTCTTTTAAATCTATATTTTCTCTCCACTCAAGATCTCTAGATTCTGGAAACAATCTCTCTTATTCTTTGGGCTCTCATAGCTTTCTTTGGCTCTCTCTCTTGCTTGCTACAACAATGTCTATTTTACTACAAAACTCTCAAGCTCTCATAGTATTATTTTACAACTATCTTGCCTTTCTCAAGGCTCTTTGGTAATATCTATCCATTTATCCTGTCTCTGGGTATCTTGGGATTTATCACATCCCTCTTCTATCATTTATCATTTATCATATCTTGCATTTATCTTTTGTTCTATCAATATATCTGGCTGTCTATGGAGGTGAAAACACCAAAACAAGGATTTGATTGATGCAATTCCCCAAGCAACTCCAAACATTTTTCCTTTCTAGCTTGTGTGCAGGTTACATTAGAGAACATTTATTTAACTGGAGGCTTCATATCATGGACCTATTGTTTGTCTAATCTCTTCCCTTTTCTCCTTCCATTTTATCTTGGTTATTTTGTATATCGCGTTTACTAGCTTAGCTTCATTATTTTTTGTATTTTATTGCATTTATAATCACACTTGGAAATTTTTGTACAAACTCTATACCTCATCCGTATAGGAAGATAGTGCATCATGCTAGTGTCCCAAACCTCCCCACTCATCGTTTGGATAGAGGCTTGATAGAGTCATCTAAGAGCCTCAAATTGCGGTTAACTGTGTAATTCTGTTACTTTTATCCCCTGGCTCACCTTAGCATCAGTTAGAGTGAGGTAGCGGTAGATTAGTTTGTCCTCCGAGATTCATCATCTTGGAGGTGACAAATTTACTCCCCTACAATTACTTGTTGCCTAAGGAGTTTGTGTTGTATACAAATCATCAGGCTTTGTAGTACTTGAACAGCTAGAGTAAGTTGAATCAAAGACATATGAGATGAGTAGAGTTCTTGTAGAGTTACACCTTTGTGTTGAAGCATAGGAGTGGGAAGTCAAATAAAGTTTCTAATTCATTGAGTATAAGGATAAATTTTTTGACAGAGATAAGAGTGACAGTGTTAGGATTTGAGGAGCTAAAGAACTTGTATGATGATAACCTGGATTTTGCAGAACCCTGGAAAGCATGTAAGGAATTGGTTATATGATGGATAAAAGTAAGCAGTTGGATTATTTCTTTCAGGATGAGATGTTGTTTACAGGAGTTTAGTTGTGTATGCCTAAGATTTCTATGAGGGAGAATTTTATAAAGGAGAAGGATGGTGGAGGATTAGCCAGACACGTTGGTATTGATAAGACAGTGGCATTGATAAGTGACACTAGTACATTCGGGGCTAATTTTCAACGGCCAATTGTCATAATTGCGACTACTTTTTGTCGGATTGCCGACAAAAGTAGTTGTCGAAAACTCATCGTTGGACTTTTTGACGATGCCTTTGAACGTCGGCATTACGATGACACCATGGACTTTGTCGACGATGGGCATGATCGCTCTTCCGGTCAAAATAGTCGTCAGACATACAACATCCTCGTCGGATGTTTGTTTAGATTGCGTCGGAATTTCGACGAAAGTCAGAAACTTTGCAACGACGAGAATGTTGTTGGTTAGACGATTTTGTCATCGGTCCAGTAATATGCATCGACGAACGTCCGACAAGGAATTGTTACTACTTATCAGATTGCCATTAGTTTTATGTCAAAGTTATACTATATACTCTAGTCGGTTACTATTACCGAAATAATCAGTCAGTATGCACAGTCTAGTCGGTTACAGAAGAAAGCAGTCATAGAACGCCGTATACACTGAGCTATCTACCGAGTATCTTTTTATGTCTACCAAGCAGCAAAGATGACACACCGAGTGAAACGTGTTACCACATTCATTGAACTTGGACATGTATATGAAAAGGTGTTACAAGATCGAGGCACATCTAACCGTTATCACATTGGAAATTGCACTTAAAGATTGTGTATGATTTCGAGGTCATCTAACCAATGAAATATTTTGTATAGTTATTCATTCGATAAATCATGTTTGTAAGATCGAAGCAATGAATAGGATCACTGACATAAGAGATATATTTATACAGCATGAGTTAAGGGTGTATATATGAGAAAAAGAAGACTGTTACAAAGACACAGAGGTCACCGAGAAAGTTTTTCAGAGAACAGTCGAAGAACAGAGTAAACATAAGGGTTTACTGAGTTACTATATGGGTTACCGAGGTATGCTATAAGCAAGGTAATCCATTTTGAGCACATAGAATCTACTATAACATTTCAGATGTAAAGTTGCAGATATTTGTAATGATTTTAATGTAATATTTTGAAATTGTAAGAGAAACCTTTAACAGGGTAAAAGACTCTAATCAAGTCTATAAATTGTAAAGCCTCTAACCAGATGCAACATTTAGATTAAGTGTTGTAAAATCCTTTAGCAAGGTAGATCTAACAGATCTTGTTACTCCTAACAGGGTAAGCTATTAGAAATAGCTAATATGTAGCTCTAACCGAGCACTCTTTATTATTGCAGTAGTGAAGTTGTGGGTGCCATCCCCACCACAGTTTTTCTCTCTAACCAAGAGTTTTTGCGTAACTAAAATATATGTGTTATGGAGTGAATCATGTATGATTGTTATCTATTTGTTTTAGCTTTATTTTATGTTACTGCACTATTCGGTTTATGCATAACAGTAAAGTTATTATTCAAGAAAAGTTTTGGAGTACTGATTCACCCCTCCCCTCTCAGTACATTAGCTTTCCATATTGGGCCTAACAATTGGTATCAGAGCACCAATCTTGGAAAAGGGTTTAACTACCTAAAGAGAAAGATCTTATCAATGGAAGGCTATAAACAATCTCGAAGGATTGTGTATCTGCAAGAAGAGATGGATCATGCTAATCAAGTGATTGCAAACATGCAAAGGCAAATGCAAAAATCTCTGAAAGTAAGAAGAAGATTATCTGATGATTTGCAGGACTCTCAAGAGTTAGTGGAACAAATTGAGACATCATCTGAGAATAGTATATTTGAAGAGACTAAAGAAATGATTGGAGTATTGAAAGAAAAGAACAAAGCATTGGTTGATCAACTAAAAGCAATGAAAAGAGAACATGAACATTTCAGTACACAAATGACTGAAAATCTAGATGCATTAAGAACAGCTGAGGATAAAGCAAGAGATCTACAAAGAGAGAAACAACAACTTGAAGTCTTAGTATCTGATAAAAATGGTGAAATCACAAGGTTGAGAGGAATTCAACAAAACCTATCAGATCAACTAGGTTATGCACATCATGAAGCAATTCTGAAGAATGATGAGAACCAAGCATTGAGACTTGAGGTATCAAGGTTGACTGATGAACTTGAAATAGAGAAGAAATCCAAAGAAACACTGAAGAAGAGTTATGTAGCATCAAAGATGTTGGTTGAGCAGCTAAATACAAAAAGACCCAACAGAGATGCAGGACTCGGTTACAAAGGAAAAGATTCTACCGAGAAAGGAATTCATACTACCGAGAGAGGAGAATCATCAAAGCAAGCTGGAAACAGGAATAACATCAAAAGAAAGAAGCCTATTTGCAACTACTATGGAAATCAAGGTCACACTGCCAACATATGCCAAATCAGAAAAGGTAAGCAACCGAATATCACTAAGTCCAATGGTTATTGTTACAATTGCAATAAATATGGTCACACATCTAATCAATGTAGGACAAAGTCTGTTAACAATTATCAGAAGGCAAAATTCAAAGGGTTTTGTAGAAACTGCAATAGATATGGACATAGTACCAAGAAGTGTTGGTTTAAGCAAAAGAACTACATGTGGTTTGCACACCGAGCAAACACTAGAGGTTACCGAACTTACACAGATCCTTATCGACAATATGCAGCAGTACCATGGGATTACAATACAAGGATATGGTGTGAATGTTGTGGAAGATATGGACATATTAGTGCTAACTATTTTATAAGGTTTGGAATGAACAACCGAAGATCATGGAGAAATCCTGGTATGGCATGTTTTCATTGTCACAAAGTTGGACACTTGGCTGGAGATTGCAGAGATCAACCTAGAAAAGACACTGAAGAAATAAAACAAAAATTACAGATGATTTGGAAAAAGAAGGAAATTGTGTCAAATAAAGAAAGCACCTTACCTACCGAGGTAGGTGCACCTATTCCAAATTAATCAATAAAGGTATGAAGGGACTGCATTCTCTGAAGGTTATAATCATAACAATTCCTATTCTATTATGTACTAAATTCAAAATCTGCATAGTTAAGATGTATTAGTAAGTTTGAAGTTCTATCAAAGTTTTTGAAGCACTTTACAGGAAACCTGTCAAGTCGGTAAATGAAGGAAATCTGGTTACTCAGTTAAAAATACAAAAAGGAAAGAAAGTTTAAAGAGGAACCGAGTGCATTTAATGTTTTTGACCTAACCCGCACGGAGCTCGATAAGGTATATTGTGTACTTAAAAGCATTTTCACGGTCATTTACACTTACCAAGTTTTCGAGAGAGCAGAGCAAGCGATTCCAAGGTGATCAAAACCTCATTCAAAGCAAATCCAAGGTATTTACATCAATCTCATCGCACTGTTAAGCTAGTTTACCGATCTTATCAAATTGTTATTATCTGCTGAGTGTGAAGCATCTGTCGTTTGAAATCCTGAAACCCTAAGGACTCTTTACTAGTTTTTACCTGAAATCTTAAATGGCGCCCAAGATCCAAGATCCCATAGTTGTCAAGAATGTAGAGAAGTCTTCACTGAAATGCTCTTTGACTCCCAAAGTCACTTCTGAACTGGATGACAAAATCGCCTTTTCACTCATCCCAAAAAGAGTATTGTTAGTCGAAGATGTGAGATTCTTCACCAAATGTCGTGTTGAAGAACTTGGTCATGCTGAAATCAAAGACACCTATGATGAACTATGTACTGATGGTGTATTAAACAACAAGTATGAACACATCAAAATCAAAGGATTAACTGAAGCCCTAACCTATCCCCGTGTGTTCAAACCCCAGTGGGTCAAGTTTGTTTTGAGCAGAGTTCATGATGATTTCATGTGGCTAGAAGAGCAACCATTCAAGATAACCAAGGAAATCATTCATGTGATCACCGGTTACCCTATCTATGATCATGCACGAGCTCAAAAGATGATATCACAGAAGGAATTGATCAGTTTAACCGGAGTAGAATTTGATTACAGAGGATTGAAACTGAACAATGTCACTGATACAGAACTTAAGTTTGCCATTAGAGTAATTGGTTACTATTTCTTCCAATCAGCAAGGGAAAACAGTGTACCCTGTGCAGCAGTTGACTTAGCTTATAAAATTGTGAAAAAGGGGATGAAAATTGACTTATGTGAAGTGTTATTGAAGAATCTGTTTGAGAATCTGAACACAATAAGGAAGCCGAAGAAGAACAACATGGCTAATACTCTAAAGTTTGGTTCACTTGTTGTATGCATGTTTTTCTACTTTGAAAAATTCTTTCCATCAGTCGGTAAAGTAGTTTGGGAGCTACACTGACCAATCACCCATCAGATTAATGACTTCATCAAGAAGCTAGGTGATAATTTCAATAATATAATGGATGATTACTTCAATAAATTCCAAGAGAAAATGCATAACAGGTACCGAATTCCACCCCAGCTAGTGGAGAAATATAAAGATGACATATGCTTTGAGGTAGACACTGATTACTGTTATGTGAATGCTGTGGAACCAAGAACTCAATCTTTGCCACCTATGGGTTATGAGATTGACTTTGACATCACACAACAACAAATTGATGCATTTCTTACATTACCAAGACATGCTACCGAGCTCAGGTATGGAACCTATGAAGAAGTAAAGGAAAAGGTAAAAATGAGCATTGTAGTACCCAAAGCTACAAGAAAAGCAACAAAGATGATTAAGGTATTGTCAGAGAAATTCGGAGAAGACTCTTCCTCTACACCTATCAAAGGCACTCTTACCATCACCAAAGAGGAATCAGAAGCTCAAGAAGAAACTATAACACTGAGCACCGAATTGCCTAAGGGTAAAGTGTTAAAAAGAAAGAAATAGGACACTTCAAAGGCCCTACCGACTCCTCCAACAAAGAGTCCTAACACAAGAGCATCTGCAGCATCACCGAGTAAGAAACAAAAGAGTGTTACTATTCCAAAGGTAACCAAGACCTACAAGAATTCTACTCGGAGACTCATTTTGGCAAAAGAGTCTAGTGATACAGAATCCGAGGATGCAAAAAAATTCCAGATTGTCAAGAGCAAGAAGGTAAATATACATAGTGTTGAAAACTTCTGTGCCAATCTGAAAGAATATGGTGGATTTGGTTCATTTAGATATGTCAAGTATGAAACTAGAAATAATGATGAGAAGGGACAAATTGAAGAAGTTGTCATCTGCACACTTCTAAAGTTCTGGTTAGCTCCATTGGAACTAGTAAAGTCACTTCCAAATGAACTTTACTTGCATATTGATAATAGGTGGAAGTATGCAATGGACTCAGAGAAACAAATCAGAGAAAGAAGTCTAGTCCATCTGTTTCCTGATATGTCAGTAGCTGTAATAAAGGAACATCTGACAACCTACAATTCAAAGTTTCTTGTCAAACAGAGAGCCTTAAAACTGATTAATGGGCTATATATTGACGTAGAAAATGAGACAAAAGCAAAGTGGCAGGAAATCTTCAAAATCAAAGATGCCGGTGAACAATCTACAGTTGAAATTGTTGATGTCACCGAGCACGATCCTGATGTCACCGAGCAAGGTCCTGATGCTACTGAACAAGACCCTGCTGACACCATTCAAATAGATGAAGATGTCATGGATACAGAGGAACCGGAGCAAGAAATGATAGAAGGCACTACATATGCAAAACTTGTATCTAGTGAATCCGTTTTAGAACAAGTTCAGCCTTATCCACTGATCAATCAACCTGTTTCTACCGAAGCTCCTCAGAATATAGCTCAAGGCACCAAAGGTTACAAGTCTACAACAGGAGAAGATACTACTCTAGAACAGACCTCACAAGCATCTTCAAGCACTGAAAATGTTGCAGCTGAGACACCCAGTACCGAGACACCAAAAGACACCAGAGAGGCTATAGGAACCGGCCAAAGTGTTGCCTCTACTGAGCAACCTACCAAGGGTCAGCAAACCTCCCAAGCTATTATCTTGGTCCAACCGGCCAAAGGTAAAGAGAAGAAGGTGAAAAAGCATAGTTTCAAAGTTGATTTATCTAAACCAATAGTGTTGCCCAATGTGGATATATCAAAATTAAAGGGGCAAGCACTCATTGATTTCGATGAACTGTGTAAAGCAAAGGCCGAACAAGAAAAACAGATGGCCATACAAAAGAAGAATAAAGTACTTCAGAAGGTGAAGACACTGCTATCAGATATGCTACCTACAGCTACAGTGTCAACCGATGCAGCCATCCATATTCAACTGGATGAACTCCTTAATCAAATAGAAACATCCGGAGTTGATGCATCTGAGTATTTGAGCAAGCTAAAAGATAAGGAGCTCACAACTAAAATGGGTACAGAAAGCTCTAGCTATTGGCAAAGTCAAACTTGTCAAATTCATTGCTGAGTTGTCCCCTCAACTCAAGCACATTCTTTATTTATTTTAGAAACTCTGTACATTTTCTTTATTCATTAAAGACATTAAGAATAAAATAGAGAAAATTGAGAAAGAGATCACCGATCTCTCAAGCAAGTTGACGACAAAGCCAAATTCAATTCAGAATTTTTATACAAGGTTACAATAGCTCATGGCTCAACAACTGGACTTAAGAAATGAAGAACACAAGATCAAGATGGACATAATGACACTTCAGACATTATTCCTTCCACATCTTTCATCAGTCCAAGAATAGATCAACTGAGCCACATACTTGTCTACTACACAAGAGGGAAGCACTCTTGATGGCTTAATATCACTATTGGCTGATATTCAAGCACAAAATTCTTTAATGGAAAGTGTAAAGGATGCACTCTCTGTCACTCTCACTGACGCTCGGAACAAGTACAAATCCATTTTTGACCAGTTACCACCCCCGGATGGAAATTAAATTTTTTGATGTTTGTTAAAAAGGGGGAGTGATACAATATATTTGGGGAGTGAGATATATTTGGGGAGTGATACAAATTTGATACAGTATTGAGAGAATGATATAGTATTCGAAGTATAGTATACAGGGGGAGTATACCGAGCAGAATAAGAAGAGTATCCAAGAGCAGTATACAGGATAGTAAACAAAGCACACAAGAACAAAACCGAGCATGGAAAATAAGAGCTATGTACAGTATAATGATAAGGGGAGTATATCTGAATATTCTATTTCATTGACTAATGTACATACTGTCAGTTTAGTCAAATTTTGCAAAGTATATAGATTTTTGACTTATGACTTTGGAAGTAGTTTTTGTCAAACATCTCAACTAATGTCAAAAGGGGAGATTGTTACTACTTATCATATTGCCATTAGTTTTATGTCAAAGTTATACTATATACTCTAGTCGGTTACTATTACCGTAATAATCAGTCGGTATGCACAGTCTACCCAGTTACAGAAGAAAGCAATCATAGAATGCCATATACACCGAGCTGTCTACCAAGTATCTTTTTATGTCTACCGAGCAACAAAGATGACACACTGAGTTGATATACACCGAGTGAAATGTGTTACCAGATTCATTGAACCTAGACATGCATATGAAAATGTGTTACAAGATCAAGGCACATCTAACCGTTATCACATTGGAAATTGCACTTAAAGATTGTGTATGATTTCGAGGTCATCTAACCAATGAAATATTTTGTATAGTTATTCATTCGATAAATCGTGTTTGTAAGATCGAAGCAATGAATAGGATCACCAACATAAGAGATCTATTTATACAACATGAGTTAAAGGTGTATATATGAGAAAAAGAAGACTGTTACAAAGACACAGAGGTCACCGAGAAGGTTTTTCAGAGAACAGTCGAAGAACAGAGTAAACAGAAGGGTTTACCGAGCTACTATATGGGTTACAGAGGTATGCTATAAGCAAGGTAATCTATTTTGAGCACATAGAATCTGCTATAACATTTCAGATGTAAAGTTACAGATATTTGTAATGATTTTAATGTAATATTTTGAAATTGTAAGAGAAACCTTTAACAGGGTAAAAGACTCTAATCAAGTCTATAAATTGTAGAGCCTCTAACCAGGTGCAACATTTAGATTAAGTGTTGTAAAATCCTTTAGCAAGGTAGATCTAACAGATCTTGTTACTCCTAATAGGGTAAGCTATCAGAAATAGCTAATATGTAGCTCTAACCGAGCACTCTTTATTATTGCAGTAGTGAAGTTGTGGGTGCCATCCCCACCGTAGTTTTTCTCTCTAACCAAGAGTTTCTGCGTAACCAAAATATATGTGTGTAGCGTCCTAAAATTGCGACACTTGCAATTTCGACTGCATTTTGGTCTTCACGATGGCGACGCAACACGCAACCTGAATGGAGACCCCGAAACTTGCTCACGACACCAAAAACTGCATTTTTCAAGTACCCTGGCCTGAACCTCCTTACACCCTATTGTCCCGGGAGGTGGGACCAGAGTGCCCAGCGCCCTGGTCCCGAGGACCATGGCGCCTAGCGCCCTGGTCCCTGGGTCCTATTTTGGGCCCGGTCTCCTAAGGGGTCTCGGGTCTTTTTGTTTGCAAATTGGAAATTAAACTTTCCTGGTCGGCCTAAGGTCGGGAAAATCAGTCTATCAGCCCTAATTGACAAGTATATAAACTACATTTTCCTCTTTCATTCGACATGATGGAAAAGGCGTGGAAATTATACTCAAGCATTCAAGCATTCAAGCATTCCTTCAAGCAATTGATCATTTCAAGTCTCCATTCAAGGCTAAAGTGTTGCATTCAAGACAAGGATTCAACCATTGAAGAGGAGATCACATACAACATACAACAACATACAACATCTAAACCTTCGCACATAAGGATACAAACATCCTTAGAACAAGGTATTAGTACTTGTTTTACATTACAGTCATTTACATTTACAGCACTTGCTCATTTCTTGGTTAATTCCAAAACTGGGGTTTGACCTAAAGGCAAACCCCTAATCCCTAACCCCCCAATCGTCTTCACTTTTCTGTGTGTAGGTTGTAGGTACGCGGTTGAAATTGGAGATCTGGAATCCTTGTGCAGAGACGAGCAGATCCCCCTTCGTTTCGCGGATTTTTCGGAGGACCGTGGCGCCGGGCGCCATCGTCCTGACAACTTTTGCTCAAATTTGCAGGACAACGCCGTATCGACATTTTACTGCTAATTCCAGGTCCGCAGCTTCATCCTATATCCCTATCTCAGTTTATAAGCGAATCTTTGTCACTTTCTATGCATTCCTAGCTTAATTCTTCTATGCACATTCTTTACAAAAGAGGGTAGCCTTGCTGTCTTAACCCTTGAAACACATTTAGCATCCAATCTTGCATTGCGTGGGATTGGATCTTGTGGGTTTCAACCCCTCTTTTGAATGTAAAGTCTCTCTCCTAAGTGAAAACCATCAACCCTAGTGAATCTCCCTTCTCTCTCCTCGGAGTTGGAAGAGGGGAGAGCAACTAGGGTTCGATCGCGATTTTCCGCTTTACATTTTGGTGAACCCGACGTGAACATCCTTTCTGATTATTCATAGTTAGATCTGAAAATTGGATTCCTTGATTACATTTCCATGTTTGATCCTTTGCAAAATTTTAGAGGTTAATTGCATAAAAACCCTAAATTTTCTTTTCAAGTAATTAAACTTGTGAAATGTTTAATTATTAATGCTTGTTTCAGATCTGCCCTTCTATTACAAATTATCAATTCATATCTGTGCTTTAATTTTGAAAATTAAGTGGTTAAATGTCAAAACCCTAATTTTTGAAACCCTCTTGATTCAACCTTTGTCTGACAATTTGACCGATCAAAACATCTCCAAATCAGCTGTAACTTTGGATTCCGCAATAAAATCACAATATCTTTCATCCCTGAAAATTTGGAAAGGAGTTGTGAGGACCGTGGCGCCGAGCGCCATCGTCCCCGACATTTTTTTCGAAATTTCGGGAGCAAGATCTTACTGTATTTTCCTACTAAAATCCAGAATTTTGGCTGATTTTATCAATTCTAACACCTTCAAAATTACAGTCAAAGTTGGTCTTGTGATTGCTTGGATTAAGGTTTTTAAACATTCAAAAATCATTGAAATTGAAATTTTGTGTCAAAATTGTGTTCTTACTGTCCTAAATCTGAAAAGTGTGTTTGCATTCATTCGAAATTTCAGTGCTTCATTCAAATTCTTACAATTTGTGACTTTTGAAATTAAGTGCTTAATTACAACAACTTTAATTTCCGCTTTCAAAATTGAATTTTGCGTGAAATTGAGTCAATTTTTAAATTTCAAAGTTTGCATTGCTCTTGGCATTCCCTTTGAAATCATAACATTCAAAATTTCAGTTTCCCTCTCTTTTTCAAAATTCAAATTTTTTCATTTTTTCGACAATCTTGGTAGGGTTCAATTTCGAGATTGCAACTTTAATTTGGCCTATCTACAGATCGTAAAATCACTCAATTTTTTCAGATTAGCTCTAAAATCATCATACCTTTCATCCCTGCAAATTTCAGAAAAAGTTGCAAGGACCGTGTTGCACTCCGGGCGCCACGGTCCCGGACATTTTTTCCGAAATTTCGGGAGACTGTTGTGATTGCATTTAACAGCTTAAATCCAGAAGATTGGCTGATTTTACTGAAAATTGCTACCTCTAAATTCAAAACTTTCTCTCCTTCTCTAGTGCATGAGTTTTACAACAATAAGCCCTACTTACACTATTCCCGTTAGACGAAGCCGTAGAATTAAGTCTTTCCGAGGTTTAATTACTAAGGAAATGGAACCTAATTTGAATAGCCTTTTTAATGAGGACATGGGTAATTCCTCCAATCCTCTTAATGATGAAGAAGCTCTCCATGAGGTTTCTGAAGAACAACTTTCGAAATTGGATAACCAATTTGACAATTTTTGACAATGGATGTCTCAAGAATACCCTGATAGTCAAGCTCTTCCTTTAATTGAGGGTCTAAAACGTATGCTTCAAAGTGATAAGAATGGAATTGATATTTTGCATGGTATTGCACACATTGTGGATTCAAATGTGATGCCTATGAAGAGTTGTGCCGAATCTTTAGGTTATACACAACCTCCTACACAAGTCAATCATTCTATTCCTTTGATGATTCCTATTGCTAGCATACCTACCTTTACATCAAACATAATGGCTACTTCTACACAAGACATTCCTCCCATGATTACTAGTCATGGGGGCAACCCTTCTTCTTCAATTAACCCTCTTCCTTCATTTAATCCGACTTCTTCATTCATTCCTTCAATGAATGTCCCTATTATATCTCCACAAATGAACATGACGCAAGGGGGCAATTTGTTTAACCATTCCATTCCTCCTTGTAGTGTTCCTCCTGTCCAATCATCTCCTATGACTAATTACCATAGAGTCCCACCACCTTACTCTTTACCTTCTTTCAATAACATAACACCTCCATCTCAATCTAACACATCCAATATGAATTCTTCGACTGAAGCGACCATTAACAATCTTGCACAAACTGTCTCTTCTTTACAGCAACAAATTGCCTCTATGAATCAATCTAAGTTTAGTGTGCCCACATTTGATGTTGCGAGCCCACTTTCTCTTGACATTGTTCGAGCTATCCCTCCTAAACATGTTGAAATCCCGCATTTGGAGCTTTATAATGGTAAGGGTGATCCTCTAACACATGTTAAGACCTTTCAAACAATATGTACTGATTTTGCTTATGACCAAAGGTTGCTTGCAAAATTGTTTACTAGAACATTAAGAGACAAAGCCCTACAATGGTATTGCTCGTTGCCTTCTTATTCTATTACTTCTTTCGAACAACTCAGTGCAAATGCTTTCATTCAACAATTTCAAAACAATATAAGTCCTAAAGTTACTTTGATTGATTTAATGCATTGTAAACAAGGTGTTAAAGAAAAAGTGACTGATTTCATTGGTAGATATAAGCATTTGTATGCTCAAATTTCTTTTCCAGTGCCTGATAATGATATTCAAAGAATCTTTATTTCTAATTTACAAAAAGATATTCGAGACAAACTTCTGTTTTCTGAGTTTACTTCTTTCCAACAGTTGTGTGCAACTCTTCACAATTATCAACTGACTGTGAGTCAAATGGAACAATCACATCCTATGGCTCCGAGTGATAAGGGTGATAGCAGTCAACAACCATTTGGGAAGTTTAAACCGAACAGAGATTCCATCAAATTCAATGAAAACATCATCAACAACAATGTGAATGCAGCATCAGGTGTGCCTCCTATTTCTAAATTTTTCAAGAAAGAAAGAAAGTATACTCCTTTGAATGAATCATTGCATAGTATTATGAATAAGTTATTGGAACAAAATGTGCTTACTCTTCCTCCTATAAGACAAATTGATCCTGCAAAGATTACTTCACCTTATTTTGATAACAAATCCTTTTGTCAATTTCATCGTCAGCCTGGGCATGATACTGAAAAATGTTTTTCTTTAAAGGGTAAAATTCAAGATTTGATTGATAATAATACTATCTCTATTTCTGGGGTGAATGATAAAGGCAACACATCTGTAGCTCCTCCTAACCAAAATCTTCAGATTTTTACTGATCCATTACCTTCTCATACCTCTAATGCAATTGAGACTAATGATTCCTCTCTTTCATCTGATGGTCTTGTGTCTATAACTCCGAATGTGATTAACTTTGTAGAGCAGCAAGAAATCCCTAAAGAACCTTCCATCACATTTGATTCCAGTGAAACCATTAGGGCACCTGATGGTCCTTTATACATAGTTGCAAAAGTCAAGAATACACCTTGCCGTGGAGTGCTTATTGATCCTTCGTGCATGATTAATGTTATTACTGAAGAATTTCTTTTTACTTTGCAATTGAATCAAGTGATATATGACAAAACAGATGTGATTGTGAAATTATTTGATGCATTTTCTTCTCCTGCAATTGGTTCTATTACATTGCCTATTGAGGTCCATAACAAATCTCTTGATGTGAACTTTGCTATTATTCCATCTTCCGAACAATTTCGTGTGAAGCTTGGCTATCCTTGGCTGTCTTCCATGAAAGCTATTGCTTCTCCTATTCATAAGTGTTTGAAATTTCCCCATAATGGTGAAGTTGTTACTATCAATCATAGTCTCTTTAAACCAGCTGAAAGAACTTCTAGCGTTCCTATTGATTACTTTTGGCCTAAACAATTCCAATCTCTTCCTCCGCGAAGTGATCATCTTTTCAAATCTTATCAAAAGTGGAAAACAGATATGATCCTATCTTTAAGTGAACCTAGAACGCCTAAACTTGATATTCCTATCATTCTTGAGAAGGAAGTTCTTCCTTTGAAAGATAAAACTAATGTCTTTCCTCAAGAAGATTCCCAACCCGTTCCTATGGATGTGACTATGTCTATATCTAATAAACTTCCTAAAAGTAGACCTATCCCTCCTCGTCATGATGGACTTGGTCTCCTTCCTAAACCAAAAATTCCTCCGTTATATGGAGCAGTTCCTCCTCCTTCCTTCTATAGAGAGAAGAGACCTTCTTCTTCTCCTATTATCCAGCCTAAGAGACCTCAACCTAAACACCCAAGTGCTAAGGATGAGAACATTCCTCCTCCTCAATCTCCTAATCTTCCTACTAAGACCAGACGAAATTGTTCTGCACGTGAACGCCGATGAAAGCGTCATCTTAGAGCTTAGGCAGCTGCTTCTCGAACTTTGCAATCTCCAAAAACACCTTCAACAAGCATTATTCCATTTTCTCCTCAGCCGGACATTGAGCCTAAATCTCCTAAACATAAGATGCATGATGGTCTTGATCATGTGCGAGTTAAAGATCCTATTTTTATAAATCTTGATGATGATATAGATGAAAATGTTATTCATGATGAAAATGTTACTTCTCTTGCTTCTGATAGTGAATATGAACTTGTTGATATTGATAACCATTTATCTAATAAATTTTCTAAAGCACTTATCCTAGCTCCTAGACAAGAACAATGTGGCTCGGAACATGAACATAGCCCTTGTTTGGATCTTGTGATAGCTCCATCTGCTGTGTTGAATGTTCCTCCTCTAGCGTGTTCCCTGCCTTCCCGAAACATTGATCAGCAAGATCGGGGGGTAGATGACGTGCTAGACTAGTTACATTAGCATAGCAGATTCTCTCCTCCTCTCTTGTGTTACTTCTTCTATATGTTATTCTCATTCTTCTATTTGTTGTCCTTAGTGTTGTCTACTTGAGGACGATGCAAAGCATTGAGATCTCTCGATCTCTCTCATGTTGACTCAAAAGACACATGTGTTCCCTTCTTCTAGGTGACCTTCCTTGATTGGGGAATGAAGAACAATTATGCATACATACATATGATATATACACATGACTTATCATACAACATACTGACCCCGAGGAAAGCGAAGTCACCTCGTGCTTTGTGTTTTGTGTCTATTATCCTTGGGTTTATCTCACACTTGGGGGCTAAATCCTTGTGATAACGTGCTCCTTTCCTTTCTCATTTCTTATGTGTATCACTACGTTAAAACAATCACCCCCGGTGAGGCGTGTGCGATCACTTTAACGTAGGGGGGCATACATCCTGTTCATATCTTTTGAAGATACTTGAAAATTTCTTGGCAAATTTAACCTTGCCTTGAAATTTTTTGATATCTTTCTTGCATGACTCATAGTGAGGGAACCTTACTACTGACAGTCATGGTTCTTCCTCGTGATCTTCCCTTTTACTTTGTCAATCGAAGTCGTAAGATCCTTAGTCCACTGGGGGCTTGGTGTATCTTGCCTCCTTGACGTGGTGAAAGTCTTTCAATATTGTTTCCTTGTACTTTACCGGAAGTATGAGCATACATACTCCCGCTAAAGTGGGGGCTAAATGTAGCGTCCTAAAATTGCGACACTTGCAATTTCGACTGCATTTCGGTCTTCACGATGGCGACGCAACACGCAACCTGAATGGAGACCCCGAAACTTGCTCACGACACCAAAAACTGCATTTTTCAAGTACCCTGGCTTGAACCTCCTTACACCCTGTTGTCCCGGGAGGTGGGACCAGAGCGCCCAGCGCCCTGGTCCCCAGGACCATGGCGCCCAGCGCCCTGGTCCCTGGGTCCTATTTTGGGCCCGGTCTCCTAAGGGGTCTCGGGTCTTTTTGTTTGCAAATTGGAAATTAAACTTTCCTGGTCGGCCTAAGGTCGGGAAAATCAGTCTATCAGCCCTAATTGACAAGTATATAAACTACATTTTCCTCTTTCATTCGACATGATGGAAAGGCGTGGAAATTATACTCAAGCATTCAAGCATTCAAGCATTCCTTCAAGCAATTGATCATTTCAAGTCTCCATTCAAGGCTAAAGTGTTGCATTCAAGACAAGGATTCAACCATTGAAGAGGAGATCACATACAACATACAACAACATACAACATCTAAACCTTCGCACATAAGGATACAAACATCCTTAGAACAAGGTATTAGTACTTGTTTTACATTACAGTCATTTACATTTACAGCACTTGCTCATTTCTTGGTTAATTCCAAAACTGGGGTTTGACCTAAAGGCAAACCCCTAATCCCTAACCCCCCAATCGTCTTCACTTTTCTGTGTGTAGGTTGCAGGTACGCGGCTGAAATTGGAGATCTGGAATCCTTGTGCAGAGACGAACAGATCCCCCTTCGTTTCGCGGATTTTTCGGAGGACCGTGGTGCCGGGCGCCATCGTCCCGACAACTTTTGCTCAAATTTGCAGGACAACACCGTATCGACATTTTACTGCTAATTCCAGGTCTGCAGCTTCATCCTATATCCCTATCTCAGTTTATAAGCGAATCTTTGTCACTTTCTATGCATTCCTAGCTTAATTCTTCTATGCACATTCTTTGCAAAAGAGGGTAGCCTTGCTGTCTTAACCCTTGAAACACATTTAGCATCCAATCTTGCATTGCGTGGGATTGGATCTTGTGGGTTTCAACCCCTCTTTTGAATGTAAAGTCTCTCTCCTAAGTGAAAACCATCAACCCTAGTGAATCTCCCTTCTCTCTCCTCGGAGTTGGAAGAGGGGAGAGCAACTAGGGTTCGGTCGCGATTTTCCGCTTTACAATGTGTTATGGAGTGAATCATGTATGATTGTTATCTATTTGTTTTAGCTTATTTTATGTTACTGCACTATTCAGTTTATGCATAACAGTAAAGTTATTATTCAAGAAAAGTTTTGGAGTACTGATTCACCCCTCCCCTCTTAGTACATTAGCTTTCCATATTGGGCCTAATAGGAAGTATCATCGGACATACAACATCCTTGTTGGATGTTTGGTTAGTTGGGGTCTGAATTTTGATGAAATCCTGAAACTTTTCACTGACGAGAATGCTGTTGGTCTAACGATTCTATCATCGGTGCAAAGTTTAGTATCTGTCATAATTCCGACGGATATTTATTTAAAAAAATAATTTATTATTATCTAGACATAAAACACACCTCATTGTTATGTACAACGAATGATATTCTATCCCCATCAGCTACCAATTGGGGCATAGGTTTCAAGCTAATATGAGGCACACTCATTTCAAGCTAATATGATCAGGTAGAGCATGTTTGAGATGGTCCAACTACTAAGAGGACTGTATGAACCACTGAGTATTGGTAATATATGTAAGGATATATGAAAGATATATGAAGGCCATGGTAGAGGAGAATGATTACTTCACACTAAGTGAAGTTATGGAGGTACTTGCCATGGATGTAAAGCAGGGAGTGTAAAGGAGTCTTTGGATTCATGAAGAACATTAAAGAGAAAAGGTTAGTTATATCAAGGAAAAATAAAGAAAAAGGGAAGTTATAAAGAAGAGAGGAAGAAAATAGGGAAGAAAGTGAAGAAATAAAGAGGGAGATCTAATTTATTTTGGTATGTAGCCTCTACTACTCTTTTTCTTGTTGAATGATTTTGAAATATTTTGAGAAGACTGCAAGGCATGAAGTAATGCTTATAAGGCATGAAGGAGCTATGTAAATCACAAACCATACATATGAATACATGCAAGGCATGAATCATACATGTAAACCATGAAGTAATACATAAATACACATAAGGTACAAACATATATGAGAAAGGTTCTCATGGAGTGGACATGCTGAAGACACATAGATCATGAAGCATACAATAGAGAGGTATTCATGGAATAGACATCTGAAAACATCTCATTCATGAAGTAACAAAATGCTAAAGAAAATGACAAGCAATAAAAAAACTTACAAGGATGAGACATATTCATAACTTTTGCAGTCCCGCCATGGATATCAACACTAGAAACAACTCATACTGTTAGTGTACATACAAGACAATATGGGAGTTCATTATACCCAACAACTTGTGGTGTTTTTGTTCGTGTTGGCTCTGTTGGAACTTGCAATTAAGATTCAATATACATTATTCAATAAGATTAACTGTGCAACATAATGAAATATTGAAAAGTGTGTTATCTTGTTGAGCTTCGCTTGGTTTCAAGAATAGTTTAATATACTCTACTTAACAGGGCCAACCATGTGAAGGTGGAAGCTCATTTGGCCCTCCCCCCCCTAACATCACTCTAAATTCCCCGCTAACATCTTATAACATTCATTCATTCATTCTTTCTACCATTAATAAAATATAACATTCATTCATTAATATCACATAATGTTCATTAACACATAACATTGATTAACATTAAATAACATGCAACTTTCATCAATATTAATTAACACCTATCATTCATAACAATTGATTAGCACATAATTACATTCATTAACACATAAAAATCAGTCATTATCAAATAAGGTAGATTACAATCATTTCTTTTTTTGTTTTTTCTTTGAAGCTATGAAAAGACTAAGTGGAACATTAGTTTCTTCATCATTTCCCCCCTCTGCAGTTGTTCCGCCCTCTGCTCGTGATCTCGATGTATGCCTAGTCCTATACTGAGGATGTGGATACTGAAGCGAAGGGGTGTCCTCTGCAATAGCGAAGAAATGGGTTAAATTCAAAACATTTTTTAATTATTGTTACAAGTATTTCATTAATTTAGAGAACATAACTACTGTGCTCTTTACTTGATGGGGCCACATCATTTTGTCTAGCCTCAACCTCAACACGTTGAACACCCTCTAGATCATCTGGAGTTGAAATACTAAAGGTTAAATTAATGTTCAACACCAATTGCAATTATATTTGTTTAAAGGAGTAACAATGGCCCTCTTTACCTGATGGGGGAACATCACATTCCTGATGTTGTGTACCCAGATCATGCTCCACTGGTCACCACTGACTACATGCTCTAAAATATTAACAAAAAAGGTTATATTAATTACTACTTTAATTATAAATTAAGATGTTTAATTGTATTAATAGCTACATAAATAAATTTGAATAGCAAATGAATACCTCCACTACTGGGATACACATCCAAACCTTCATGTGCAGGTGGTGTTTCACTATTAGCAGGTTGCATTCCAATGCCATGCACATTGTTGTCATTGCTTGCTTATTTAAAAGAAATATAGTCACTTTATGTTGGAACTCAACATCAATTAGATTATCGGTAAAGTATTGAATTTGAAACAATTTCCATTTAGCATATTTACCTATGTGACGGATGCACTCGAATATTGTGTATGCCCACTCAATTCTCGTAGCCGATCAGCCACAGCTGTATAGCCTTGCTGGTAGGCAATTCTCTTGTCATCTTCTGTGGATGCTCTATTGAATTTAGAGCCCTGCATTTTTGCTTGGTATCGTGAATTTTGCTTGCATTGTTTGATAAAAAAAAAATCGTTTGCAATTTATTAATATTTTGATGCAATATTTCATTTACATGAGATACTTACAATTTGTGCAACAAGTTTCATATAACCACCAGATCTGAGTTTGTGTTGCCTATGCTTTTCTTGTCTTGCCTTAGTTGCCTTTGACATGTCACTTAGTCTATAAAAAGTTTGAAATATGTTAGATTATATAAATATAAAGAGTAATTAATTAATACATAATTACATTCTTAATTGTATCCCGTACCTTCTTTTGGCGTCTGGTGGTGTATTTCCTTTTTTCCTTTCAATTCTCTCCTTGGCATCCAAAATCAGGTCCTTCCACTCCCTCTCTGGAATCATGGGGGGATGCTCGTACTTTAGGTTCTTCTCTAAATGGGTCCTGTATTGGTCCCTCACATACTTTAGATATGTGCCAACTTTTTCAAGGAGCTTGGTTTTGTCAAAGGTGTCATTTCCAAACCACTCAACCATTTGGTTTTTCAATTCATCTTTTAACCTTTTTCTTGGTCATTCCACCTTTTAAAGCAAAAACAAACCTATTAGATTCATAAATGAACTAAAGCTACATTTATTACAGTTCAAGAAATGGATCAAAGGAAAATTATTCTAGCAATGATATGAAATCAAAATAGTGGATTAGGGTTAATCCACATATGATGTACCACCTTTTACGTATGGTGGGCCCAAATATATGCAATGCAATGTCACTAAGATGTTTATAGAAAATATCATTTCCTACAAAAAATTTATGGGATCATTAATCCAAAACGATCATAAAGTAAATTACAATTAGACTATATTTAATAATAATTTTAAAGTACCTCGAGCCTTTTGTATCTTTAAGGGAATCATTTCTTCGTTGCTCACCACTAATGTGGCCTGCAACTTTCCCGTACTAGCAATACGAGAAGATCCAGGAAATGATGGTATGTTATCAATAGTAGTCGCCTCTGGCATATCCTCATGTGCATCTCCTCCTGCAGAAAATGAATCCACTATTAAATGCCCCCAAGAAAGAACGCTTGAAGGGAAATAAACACATAACAAAAGATAGATAAAAAGAGGGATCTACCAATGGTGGGCGGGCCAATATGACGTGCAGTAGAGGATGTCTGCATGCTACGTGTTGCTGACATTGTAGTCAGAAATACAAGTGGGGCTAACCTCTGATGAGGCAGTGGTGGCATTTGCAGAGGAACATTGACAACACCTGAAGAATAATACATTAAATATATCAAACATTATATATATGAAAAGTGCAAGAATTGTAAAAAAGGATGAACCTTTATTATGAACATTGACAGTATCAAGTATGATGTATTTTGGGTACTCAAAGTGATAAGGCAAGCAAGCGATAATCCAAGAAAATTGTCATCACCTGAAGTACCTACAACACCCTGATCATGGCCACCACTTTCATGAGGCTGCATAAATTATTGTAAAAACAACACATACATATTTTAGTTAATGACTTAAAAGAGAATACAATATAACCCATTATTGAACTTTTGTTTTAATTAAAGCTTTCATTACTGCTCACTTGCAAGTTTTCTAATTTTTGAATCAATACTTGCACCCTCTCTCGTATCTCATCAGTCATAGGATGCACGACTGCCAAAGCAACAATCTCTTTACTAATTTTTCTAAGAGGTTTTTTATGAATTCCATAGGGTGTGTGGAATTTTCAAGGTCATCATCACTTAATCCCGTTGATTCCACATCTAGAGAGGTGCTCAGGTACTACAACTCCCTTTCCCTTTCCCTGAACATCCGTTTGTGTCAAGAATATCATTAACAATTACAAAATTAGTCTAAATCACTCAAAAAAAGAACATAATAATGTAATAGTTTGATTCTATCTAATTTGTATAATTACAATGAGGTTTACTTGCTCGGTAGAAGTGTCGTGACCTACATCCCTGTCTGTGCTATGTGATGGATCCATGTCGCCCTATGACAAAGAAAAAATATAAAAAAACTTTAGCGAAATTAAACCAATAGACTTAGCAAAAAAACTTCATAATAAAATGGTATATTGGATTCATTAATTGGAGGTTGGTTAATTTAAATGGTATATAGTTCATACCACCCCCATGATATTAACTTTGTTTGTATCTATACGATTCAAACTATAATCGATTAGAAGCTCTTCGCTTGCACTTATTGATTTTATCGCACATACGAATACATGATTTCCCTCGCGTGCCTCAAATATGCAATTGGGTTGTTTATTAGTTGACCTAGGTCGCGTAATATTTATAAAACCTGCAATATTCCCTGTTTCTTTTGGCCGACCATTAATGTATACAAGCACTCGTTTACTTTGATCATTATCTTTCTGTTGTATATAATTTGCTGACAGTGCATACCTACGCATACTTTTTTTATATCGAACAATCTGCATCCAGTTATTGTAATTGTAACAAGGTCTGACAAACTCCATCAGTTTAGAAACTTTGTTGTAATAGAATTTTATGCCATCCTTGGAAAATAGGCCAAAACCATGTAACGACGAAGGTGCTATGCGATATATCCTATCGTTAACACAAAAAAATGGTGTTTATTGGAGGAAGTTCCTTGGGTACCCATTGTTTCTGTAGATGTTTGTACCTCAATGGCACATTAATATTGCCTTTGGTCTCATCATCTTAAGAACATGACCCCCCTTGAGCAAGGAAAAAATTCATTCTTTTATTAAATTTTCTTCTAATCTTTTGACCTCTTGTTGATCTCCCTATTGTAGACCTACTACATGTCTCACTTTCATTTTCTATTCCTGCATTTCCCTCACTCGAGGAAGACACATTTGACAAATACCTATTTGGGGGTACCTGCACTCCATCAAATGAGAGAGTTAATTGGTAATGAGAGAGAAATTTTGCAAATGAGGGTAATGTTGATGAAGAAGTCGGCCCTAAAGATTTTGGGATTAAAATTTGAATAAGTCCAACTAGGGCCTCAAGTGTTGATAACTGTATTAGATTTGCTGCTAATGTCAAGGTTTGAAAAACTAAGGAAGTTTGTTTTTCAAGTAATTTTTAAAAAATAAACTGTTTCTATAGGGTGTATTGACTAGTTATACCTGTCCATCCATGAGACTGTGCAGGATCCTCGTCAAAGGGGTTCAGGTTCCTGCACATGTAATTCAATTATCTTATGTTAGCTAAAAATTACATAGTACACATCATGAACAACATGAACTTTGTAGACAAAAAGAGTATTAAATAATAAAAAGATGTTGTCATCAAAATCATTGTAAATTTTTTAATTCCTTACCTTTACTTTATGTAGACTATGCAGGATCCTCAACTAAATGGTTGACGATGTCTGTAGTCAATGACCTGTTCCCACCAAGGGTGACAATATCACACAAGGACTATACATGAAATCAACACCATCAATTAAGCATCATACACATTACTACATTTGTAAGTTGATAAACAATAAATACATACGTATCATAAGAATCATAAGAATCACATAATGTATCATCATTTATGTAATTGAGCATCATAATCAGCATCACATACGTGTCATCATAAACATGTAATCCATCACATATGTATCATAAATCACCATCCATCACATAGGTAATAAATAATCCACATTCTATAAATAAACACAAAGTTCAAAAAATGTCACATGTATCATCATAAACATGTAATCCATCACATATGTATTTTAAATCAACATCCATGACATAGCTAATAAACAATTCAAATTCCATAAATAAACACAAATTTTAAAAAATGTCACATAAATAGTCACTCTCCCTATCTCCATCTCCATATTAAAAGGTGCATCATGAATTAACTATGTAATGGCATTATAATTCAAAACATAATGAATTAATTATGTAAAAAAAATTCTATCAAGAAATCAATATTAAATAGATAATATACTAATCACATACCTCATACATTTCATTCATCATCATGAACAACATGATGATGATGATGATGATGATGATCATCATCATCACTACCACCATCATCTTCATCATCGTCATCACCACCACCACCACCACCACCACCACCACCACCACCACCATCACCATCACCATCACCATCGTGCCATCATCATCATCATCATCATCATCATCATCATCATCATCATCATCATCATCATCATCATCATCATCATCATCATCATCATCATCATCATCTTCATCATCATCGAGAAACTGTCGATCATGATCATCATCTACTTCATCTTCTACTTCTTCGGTATTTTCTTCTTCCATCATATTATACTTTATTGACCTTCCTCTTGGATCATTTCTAACAACAAATGACCAAACTGATTTATGTGGAACCTCTGAGTAAAATACTTGCTCACATTGGCTTGGAAGAACATAGGCCTCATCCCCAACTAGTTCAAATGACCTTGTATTAAGCATTGTAAAACCATTATCATGTTTAATAACAGTTCTACCAGGATCATTTTTATTCAATCGTAACCTGTACCATTTGACGATGAACAAAACTAATTTGAAGGGATTAAAGTCACACTCAAGTATATCATCCAAAATGCCATAGTATCGATTTTGAGACTATTGAGGATGTATGTCATTTCTTGATGAAATACCTCAAAGACGACAGTGATGCCAGAATCATAAGTTTTCTTTGTGTCATCCAACTTTTTTATGCAAAATTTATGACCATTGCAGCACATAGCGTTGTGGTGTTTGACCTGCAATATGTCAAACATGTAAAATTTATTTCATTGCGAGTTGATAAACATATGGGTGATTAATAAATTTATACGTACTTGTTTATCTCTTAAACCATATGCTAAATCAATTTCCCTTTGCGTAACATTGGAATCTTCATTACGATGAGCTTCTTTAACCAATGAAGCCACACCTTCCCATGTTAATGTGCAACTAGAATGTTGACAATGTTCAATGCATACCGTCATCCAATCAAGATTGTTTGCAATATACAAATATAGTGCATCCCACTCTCGACCAACTGTACAAAAACTAAATAGACGTCGTACGACTGATTTATTTTGAAGATTAAGAATTAATTAACTACAATGAAATCTTATAATTACCTCTCACTTTCCTCAATCTACCTTTCCCCGTCAAGTACTCCCCTTCGAATTTGGTAATGGGGTTGGGATCCCAAATGCGATCCACGTGGATCTTTGCTACAAACTTAGGAAGATATTAAAAAATGTACACCATAGTTTGGTATACCATATATCCCTCCACCATAGAACCCCCAAGATGTGCTCTTTGTCGAACCAAAGCCTTCAAAAATTTCAAGTGCCTCTCAACCATCCACATTGACCTAGTGTGTACAGGTCCACACAATTCAATCTCCTCAACTTGGTGTATGAGGTAGTGTTCTTGTGCATTGAAAAAAGTTGGAGGTAGACACTTTTGCATTTCACACATTATATGAGAAAATTTTCTCTTCCAATATTTTATATCTTCTTTATGGATTTCTTTACATGACAACCACCTACAAGATATTCAAGACGCAAAAAAATATATTACATAACAAGTAAAACAAATCACAAATATAATATCTATACAATGAACTGAACAAATATGACTACTTACCTCATGTATTTTCCAAGATCATATATGACTTGCTTGACATTATTGTCAAAGTCATCTGGGAGAGATAGAGGTAGAATGTACTGCAACAATTATAAAATTATCTTTTCACTTTTTCTAACATAATATAATGAAAAGTACATGCACAATACTCAAATACATAGTAAAAACACAAGAACATGAACTACCTTAATGAAGGTATGCCAATCATGTGTTTTCATCCTTGGCCCAAATTAACTTTTCTTTGATATGAGATTGTTTATGTTTGCAGCAAATCTTGTGGGAAATCGAATTTTTCGTATGACTTCTTTTATAGCATTGCTTTGCTGGTCCGTTAATAACCAAAAAAAGCTCACTTATATTAATCTGGTCTCCATGGCTATTTGATTGAATGACATTTATCATTGCATGATTGGAATCCTGAATGTCACTACATATTTTAACAATTTTTTCTTTGTCACGCCTTCCATCCAATATTTTCCATAATGCCTCTATTATATTCTTTCCAATATGCATAGTATCAAACAAATGCACAATTTGTAACTGCTCGGTAGGGCAACCTACTAAATTGTCAGGGATAACTTTTTATCCCTTAGGAAGGTGGTCATTTATGCCTTCACGACCTTCACGATCATCAATCACATCATCAGTAAACAAAACAAAATAGAAAAGATGTTTTATGACATAAACCATTCGATGGAATGACATTACCTTGACGATTAATTATATTATATTCCAACTTCCATAGGTGAGGTGTCATTCTTCGTGGCTTTGATGTATTCTCTTCTTTCCCATTGAAAAGATGTTTTTCAGTATTTCGATACTTATGGTTTTTGTGGAGAAAATGCCTATACTCATCAAATACCCGCTTTCCTAGACTTTTTGAATGACGAGATTTCATCTTTGGACCACAAACTGGACATGCCAATTTTCCCTTTGTTTGAAAACCTACAAGATAATGTATAAATGGATTAAATATGTTAATTTTTTGAATTATAATGTTCATGCACAACTTAAACACTATAACATACCACAAAAATGTGTTAGCCTTGGGGCATCGTGTATTGTCCATAGAAGCATCACATGGAATTGAAATTGTCTTTGTCCTATTGGTCTAGAGAAGTCATACATAGTGACACCATTCCATAACTCCAACAACTCGTCGACAAGAGGCTCGATATATACATTCATATCTTTAACTTGGTACTTACCTAATCAAATGAACAAAAATATTACATAATTATTATGACCATTTTACTGCAATATTTATAATTAAATGCAGACAACTATATTTAAATGATAAAATACCTGGAACAATCATTGCCAACATTATGTGCTCCCTCTTTATTGACATCCAAGGAGGAATGCTATTGTTGATAACAAAAGTAGGCCACATTGAGTAAATAGATCTCATCTCTCCAAATGGATTGACACCGTCCGCTGCTAATGAAAGCCTGAGATTACGAGGTTCTTCTTTAAAGTGTGGCCATTTTTCCTCTATGTCCATAAATGTTGAACCATCTACAGGTATTCGAATAATGTCATCTCAACTTCTATTGCATGCATGGTAATCAATAAATTGTGCCAAGCTAGTGCACTTGAATAATCGTTGCATATGTGGAATAATGAGAATATAGTGAAGAACCTCGCGAGGAACCCTTTTTGTTATTTGATCTGTTTGATATCTACTGACATTCAGTTCAAAATTCATGTTGTTTGTGATATATAATATGATCATTGGGACAAGCATCTATTGCTTGATACTCCATTCCAATATCTTTCATAATGGTAGATAATTCTTGGTATGAGCGAGGTAGAATATTTGATGGTGGTAACAAAAACTCACCTATCAATCTACAACAAAAAAATATAATTTGTTAATATAAAGAATATTAATGGTACAACATGATTCAGACATATATGATATACCTTAACATACGTGAGATTGTTATGCTGGATAAACCATTCATAACCTTCAAGTTCACCAACAACAATACAACGGAGAGAAGAGTTGTCCATGAGCCTTCGTAAAGGGCCTCAGATGCCTTCTCAAGTAGAGGGACATCATGAACAACACCAAGGTCATCTTCATCATCACAATCAGCTGCACGAGTACTACATGTGTCATGGATCAATGTATTTGTACCATCATCTTTAATTGTGTTTTGTGGCTCATGATCGTCATCTTCCATGGGATCATTATCTTTAGCTTTGATATTCACACCTCCATGTTTGTCCACTTCGAAAACCATATTGTTCGGGTCGTGTTGATCCATATCATGTGGTCCGGGGTGCTCAACCTATATAAAATTTATAAACATAAATAAACCATGATCATGATCTCATCATCAAGTGATTTATTATGTATATAAATTGTTAAAACGATATAATGAAAAACTTACCAATGGCTGATAATCATGTCCACCTTCAATGTGACCATGCAGCGTACAATGTTTCTTAGCTGTTTTGATTAAAAGTATTCTAGTCTTTAACCCCTTACAAATTTTGCAGGGACAATAACATTTTCCATCACCTTTTCTTTTCAAGTTAGACCACAATCTAGAAATTGTCTCCTTATTTTGTTGTTCGCTGATATTGTCTAACATGGTCTTTCTTCACATGCAAGAAAATCAGGCTATAGAACTAGTTATATAGATGTTGAAATGTTAGTTATGAAATCATGTTTCAGTATAATATACCAAATTAAATTACTTGAACATAGAAATTATGCAAATTGAACCAAAACCATTTAACTCTTCTTTTTCATCTCAAAACATATCTAATGGCTTTGTGGTATGCAATCCTTGTATCATATCTTAAGTTGACTAATGTCTAATTGGGGTAATCCATGAGTGTCTAATGTGAATTCATTATCAATGTTGTGAAGTCATCGAGAGTATGGTGATAGTCATTCCTTATAGGATCCTCTTAGTACTGTCCAAATCAGTCTAAAAGGAAAGCAACTATCCATTGCCATGCTCATTCATACTTACATGACTAATGTTGCCATTGTGTATCCTAAACATTGGAGAGACCTTATCTGACTTGCCTAATCAATGTGGTTTCTGTCCTAATATGAAATACTGAGTTCTACCCTTTCCTCTGCATCAAACTTCTCACATCATGTTTCTTCAACAAAACACACTAATATGAATTGAGCCAACACCATGAGGATATGGTCAAGTATCATGGCAACTAATCATAATACGTGAAGACGGGGTTCACACATAAGTGTTGGCTCTCAACAATGCCACACTTCCAAAATTGTTAGTCTCAAGACTTCTCCTATTTGGTCAACACTCATTGATGGCCACAAGGCCAAATCAATGTATCTAGGCTTCAAACTCCTTACTCTAGGCTTGGAGGACCCTACACAAGGTCTATGAATACTCACTTGGTATTACAATAGAAAGAACCTTCCTCTATAACTTTGTTATGATGGATGGTCTATTAGGACGGTAAATAAAATTCTTATTCTTTTTCCTCCCTTTGAAACTACAACAAGGTATTTGACTTGGCAGGGTTCCCACACATCACTTCAACAACAAACATTAGGTCAACCTTTTGCCTTCTCAATGCATTTTTTTTGTCTTTCACTGGTTTTCTCAGTCTGATACATAGGGATATCAGACCTTTCATGGCATCATCATACACACCTTCTAATATGTAGTCCTTTCATATTTTGGGTGCCTACACACTACGTTGTTGTTAAGTATTGATGTAGTTTTAAGACATCTCATGACTCTATTACATGTCCACACTTGGGTTTACAAACACAACTCTGTCAAAACAAAAACAATCACTAGTAAAACTATGACTATGACAATCAATACCCTTAGGACAGTCATAGAAATTTAATCTATTTTATTTGGTTTTGATCCACAAACCCTTCCGAAGGTTGCATAGGGTCGCCTCACCTCTCTCTCTGTCATCAACCACTTCAACATACCAATCACTTGGTCTTCCCACCAAATTCTTTACTCTTACTGCCTTTTACTATCTGATACATAAAGATATCAGATTGTCCTCATGCCCAAACATGTACCAAATCTAATTTGGAGCCCTGCACACAACATAATATGATACATAGCATGAACAAAGGTCTTCCCACATATTTGGGTGAATTTATATGCATGTGAGACCAAACTATACATTATTTACTCCTCTTGGTAAACACTAGGCAAGGTTTTGACATTTTTTGGAAAAACTATGATATCTTCTTTAAAACACTATGAAATTCAATGTCACAAAAAGAAAAAATGAAGTTAACTCTATAAACTGCAATCTTGTATTTATTTTTAATCGATGCTTTCCTATATTGTTTGATCTTCCATCTTGTTATAAATCTCATCTCTATTATGCTTTGATGGATGTCGCATCCTATTACAAACCTCACATTTTGGCACTGGCAAAAAGGATTTTAGCAAAGGTTGTGGAATATGGCTTGTACATCTACCAATTGTCATTCCATCTTGTGCATATGGCTTTTACATGTATAAAAAATAAATTTGATAAATAGGCCATATGGTGGATGATAAGTGAAGGATGTAAGTACTAAAGGTATGGCACTAGTGGCTTTGGTACATGAAGGTGACTAGAGGTTGTGGAAGGAGAAATGGTGGAAGTTGGATCTATGGTAGAGGTGGCAGTAGATGTTATTTAGGCATGAAAATGTTAAGCTAATACTCATAAAATAGCTAGGAATCCAACTTAAGACATTCTATTTGTTAATAAATTTCTCTACCATTGAGCTACTGCCCCCTTTCTTACGATTCCATTGTTGGCTTAAGTTTATATTATTTTCAACACCCATTATAAGACACATTATAGGTTCTTGGGGCTCCTAACCTAACCTAGCTTTGATAACATTTTGAGCTACTACTTATGGACTAGTTAGGTTACCAAGATATGACCTTCTATTTGTTGTTAGAATGCGATCTATGACTAAGTATTAGAGGATCTTACTAACTTGGGTATCATGCTTTTATATGTCTCTGACATGACTCCTAGTAACTATAGAAGGATCTTACTAGTCTTAGATCTATGCCTTGTCTTTTTGATATGGTTCCTAGTGAGAATATATGAATCTTACTAGTTCTAAATGTCATAACTTTGTGTTTTGCATGCTCCATGTGTTAGCAATGTTACTCATATTACTCACTTTGTACTTCCCTTTTATCTCAATATTGTATATTGACAGTATCATAAGTCTTGGGAGCTACTGGCTTTCCAAACTTGTAGTCATCTTGACTCTTCAATATCTTGGTTTCAGAATATTTAGTTTCTCCATATTTTCCCAAGAGTACATGAGCATAATTTCATACTATTGCGAAGAGGGGGATAAATATTTCAACATAAGTTGTATTTCTTTATAAATATACACTAGGTTTGGACTCACTTTAGTGGTTGTTCCTTATTTATGCCTAATTGTACTTAGGTTTCAGAATGTTTCCATAAATTTGGTTCATTCCCTTATTCATGATGTTCCTCATGGCTCAATTTTCTAGGACTAGGGTCTTGGGAACCCTTATTCATGGAAATTGGACCTAAAATTTGAAAGATGAATGTTGGATTCACAAATATTAGGAATTTCCTCTTGAAATTTGGACTTTTCTAAAATTTCAAGTTGAAAAGGTGCAAGCTGCATATAGATACAAGTCTATTTATCATTTCAAACCCCTATAAACTCCAACCCACATCTACCAATTTTTCAATCAAGCAATTCAAATCAATTGAGCATAGATCTATAATTAAGGAACAAAGCATTCAAAGGTACAACTTTTTTACATCAGTTATGATCAACTACATTATGTTTTTCCATGATGAAAGCATACACTAACATGTTCTAGAAACATTAAAGAATTTCAAAATTGAGGTATATTTGTCAATTTTTTATTTACATATATGTTTGGAACATATTAACACAAACTGCAATGTTATGAAGCTTCCTCTGCTAGATACCTCCCTAGAACTAGTTCAAGATGACTCTCACACACATTTGTAAATGTGCAAGGAAACATATATATGCCTAAGTCTGAGAGCATAGTATAACTGCGGTATGTAGATGACAATGAAAAGCCTTATGTATAGGCCTAAGGAAAAGAATTGTGAGCAACACATCACTTTGAAGAACACATTAAAAGAAGACATAAAAAGGAATAGCTACACCAACACAATAGTGAATAAGAAGTAAACAAAGCCAAGTTTCATTGAAAATATAGTAAAGATCTTCTAGGATAGTGTTAAGAGCAGACACAAAGCCTCCTAAAGAAGTCATGAGAAGATGATACACAATAAGAACCAAATACACATGGTAAAGTACAAGTGATAACAGTCCTAGCCAAATTAATAATAGTGAGATCATGGGCAAAGATTTGAAATGTAAATCTCAATGACAACCCAACCAAAGAGAAAACCTAAAAGTTGATTTTGATAGCGATATAAGTCATGAAGAATCCTCAAGTAGAGAGATTATATATTTGGCTGGTAAGAGGGCAACATATAGGCAAACACAGTAAAAAAGAGCCATCACTAGCTACTGTGTTTGATAATATTTATTGTAGATTCAATGTTTCAAAAGAAATAAAAATTATATACATAAAAGACTCAGACCAAATCTAAGAATAGAGATAAAGTAGTAAAATGGATGTTCACTATCAAACATGAAAGAGAGAAGTCTCAAAACACCAAAACACTTTAGGATAATTGAATAGAAGACTTGGTCTGCAACTCTATCTTGTCTTTTCAATGATGATGAAGGCTCTTGTAGAATTAATTGTGCACTATATTTCCATCTTTGGTCTAATCCTTAGCTTGCAAGATCACCATGTTTTGGGTATGGGGTGTTCATTTTTTTTCTCTCACTACTGCTAAGGTGGTATCCTTACGATCAAAGTATGACAATTACCAATATTATGAAGAGAACTCACAGGAATAGATCTAGTCACCTATACAAACATTTTAGTCATCTTGTGACAGTCAAAGAGGGCAATAGTAATAAGTCTTCATGATGGAAGTCCATTAAAGGTGGTAGTCAACATAGTGAAAAATACTAATCATGTTTAGAGCAATGGGCAACCCTAAGAACAAGAAAAAATAGTCACGTGATAATGCATAGGGCAACCTTAATGCCCAAGTTTAGAGAGTATACAAGATGAATAATGATAGTCTACCAGCAGGGATATTTAGACAGGGGTAAGTTCAATGTTAGGTACGTATAAGCATGAATTTCCCGAGTTAGCATTAGAGTATATATCAGCCAGTATGATATACATATTTAAATTCAGATTTGCGCATCATTGAATATAAATTAAGATGTTCTTAATCAAGTCAATGACAGTTAATATCATATTAAGTTAAGAAGGTAAATTTTATCTATTTATTCAAACACCATTAAAATAACATAACGTTACTGCTAGACATAACATATAAATATATATAGATATCTGCACATAATCTCAAGAATACATAATACAATCAAATTCAGGTTATGCAAATTATGGTAATACTGCAAATTTTCATAAGGAATAACAAACTGATTATATTGAAATGACAATAAGTGGTTAATGCTGATACAAAGTAACACTAACAGGAAACTTTGATGACAATCTAATACACATCACTATTGAACGTACCCCTGTCTCATATAACCCTATGTTGGCTAGGCTCCACCATAATTAGAAGATCCTAATTACTACTGTCCTAAACCTTGCATTGACTGTCACAATTTGACAGTGAGTTGAGTTAGTCCATTAGCAAGATTGAGAAAGAGTTTGGTATTGGTGGAAGGTTTAAGGAGGTACACTATGGCATGAAATGACTCTTCTTGTCCCTCATGTGAATGTGCTCCTCTTGAAGCACTATGGCATGGATGACCCTTCCTTCCATTTCCTACACCCTATTTTCTAACCCACACCTCATAACCTTTACCTCACTTCCTATCATTATTACCTTCCATCTACCTTTCATATCCCCTCTCTTAACCTCCTTCACTTTCCTACATCCTATCCTAAACCTTAACCTCATACACATTTACTTTTACTTCACCTACCTAACCTCATTCCACCCTTCACATCCTTTTATCTCCCCCCGTTCACTTTATTACCTTCCAAACCCCTAACATATCCTAACTTACTCTTTCACCATTACATCCTTCATCACTTACCTCCCTATCTTATCCTAACCCACACATCATAACCTTATACCTCTCAACTTCCATTTTATACCACCTTCCTATCACGATACTCTTATCCTCCCTTCCAAAACATCGACAAAAAATGGCACTCGATCACTACACAGTGGTCTGACGGTCCTGCAATAGGGAGTCTCTATCACAACCATATATACCAGCATCCATACCCAAGGTAAGCTCCTCAGCTAGAGCTTACATTCAGGCCACTTCCAACAGATGTTGGATACAAGAGTGGCACAATATGTGGTTCTTCCCTATTTGATCATGCAGGTTTAGGTCATCCTGCTCCTTAATTAGGGTCTGCCCTAAGAGGTTATGCCTATAAAGAGGATAATTGATCATTTCATTTGATCAACCATCCAAATCAATCTTATTTATCTCTTTTTCTACTAGATAATGAATATGAGCTAGGGAAAAAAAATTATGAGTAGGAAAATTCATTATAAGAAGGATAAAACTTGATCATCAACCAACACAAATGCAACCTCCTATATAAATTTCAAACAATTTGATGACTACATAAAACGAATTCGACACATTGTCACAAACATAACGATTTTTTCTTCAAGAAAACATCATGTGAATGAATTGATTGATTACCCTACCTTTTTTCTTCAACCAGAGCTTGGTGGCACCACAATCCATAATTGTTTCCCTTCTTGTAATGCCCAATTTTTTAATGAATATGGCAGAGGTCGACGAGACGAAGAGGCGAGATTAATGTTTATCAAATGACTTGGTCTTTTTTAATTTTTTAAAGTAATGCTAGCGGTCGTCGAAATTTCGACGAATGCGAGCAGTTTTTAAAAAAAACACAAATTTCATTGCCAATTCCTTCTTCGTCAAAACCAAACGTTGAATTATCATCGGAATTTCGACGAATGTAGGCATTTAAAAAAAAAAATCAAATTTGGTCACAATATACCTTCTCCGTCGAGAACCTTCATCGGAATTTTAGGCCAAATGTATTAGTGTGAGAATTAATTTTGGCCTTACATTCATAAGGATGTTAGAAAATTTGTGCAGAGTTGTAGGATTTGTCAAATTGCAAAAGGTAGTAGTTAGAATTTTGGATTGTATAAGCCTTTGACAATTCCAGAAAGACCTTGGGAGGATATAAGCTTGGATTTCATACTTGGATTGCATAATACATAGAGAGGAAATTATTCTATTTTTGTGGTGGTTGATAGATTCTCAAAGATGACATATTTCATACCTTGTAAGAAGACATCATATGCAGTGCATGTAGCTGAGTTATTTTTCAAGGAAGTGGTGAGGTTGCATGGATTACCTAAGAGCATAGTTTCTGACAAGGATACTAAGTTTGTTGGTTATTTTTGGAAGACACTTTGGAAGAAGATGTTCAAGACAGATTTGAAATTCAGTTCTACTTTTCACCCACAAACTGATGGACAGACAAAGGTAGTAAGCCAGAGTTTGGGAAATTTGTTGAGATTCTTAGTTGGAGAGAAGACCAGAAGTTGAGATTTGATTCTTGCTCAAGCAGACAATGCCTATAATAATTCAGTGAACAAGAATACCAGTAGAACACCTTTTGAGATTGTTACCATAATACACCCTAGAGGTATATCAGAATTGAGAGATATCAGTAATGAAGATAAAAGGAGTGCAGAAGCAGAACAATTTGCAGGTCATATGAAGGTATTACTTACTTAGGTCAAACAACATTTGGAAGACATGAACAAGTATAAGGAGAAAGTAGATGGGAGGAAGAGACATAAGGAATTTGAAGTAGGTGATGAAGTGATGGTGTATCTAATGCAATAAATATTTCCAATTGGAACCTACAACAAGTTGCAGATGAGGAAGTTTGGACCTTGTAAGATCTTAAGGAAATTCAGATCCAGAACTGCATATGAAGTGGAGTTGGAGTTACCGAATAGTTTGGCTATTTCACCTATATTCAACATTGTAGATCTAAATAAATATCATGAGATAGAATTTAGTGAGGAAAATATGGTAGACTTGGAGAGGCAGATGCCCCGAAAGGAACCGGATCATATTGAAGATATTTTGGATAGTAGGATTGGGCATAGAACCCGAAGAAACTAGTACAGAGAGTATCTTGTGAAGTGGAAGGACATACCAGTTGAAGATTCATCGTGGATTTATCAAGAAGAGGTGGACCATCTTGGTTTTTCTCCGACCCCAGCAAAGTGAGGGAATCACTTTTTCAACAACCTTGGCTGTCTAATGCAGGAGCATCCCTAGTCCTTGGCAATCTTGCATAACCAAAACCATTTTCTTTTCAGTTTGTTCCTGTTTTGCATTTCATTATGTGTTTCTTTGCATTTTCTCACTAGATCTTGTGGAGTTTGATTTTGTTCGTGGACATGTTAATCTACCTTATGCTTGGTCCGTAGGATATTTGGATCTTTTCCTTGCAAGTTATCACTTTCAGAATCCAAGACAGTTTTCTGGCTTAGAACACCAGAACCGCTTGGACCTATTTTGGCTATTGGTGAATCTTGCAAATCATTTTTGTAGCTTTTGTAGCTTCAATTCATTGTTTCCAATATTCCTTGGCATGTGGCCGACCTTCCTTTTGGTTTGCACTTCATCCTTTTGATTTTTTGGAGGATTCTCTTTGGCGCAGGCCAACCTGGTGGTTTTACACATTTCATTTTGTTCATTGTTATTTGATTCTTCTTGGGCCAATGCAGATCCCTCTTGACCATATATATCAATGTAATTGATCTTGTAGAAATCAATTCTTAAAATATAGAAGTTCTATCTTGATATTAAGAGGTCCGGAGATGACCGATACTGTAATTGAGCATGTATGTATTCAGGCCAGTGAGCCGAATCTTCTAGCCTGTATGTTGTCGACAGATTGTAAATGATTTTCATGATATAATTGAGTCTGTTTTGTATTGCCTCCATCAAATTGTCTTGTTTCCGTTGTGTTTACTCTTGTTGCACGTGTTGGCATTACAATAAGTTGGGAGATTGTTAGTGTAGACACCCAAAATTGTCATGTCTAATTAAATAAATATTTTATTTATTTAATTATCTAAGCTTAATTCTTCTATTAATTAAATAAATCCTTATTTATTTAATTAATTCATTTATCCTCTTCTAGCCTTATTTCTCATTTAAATAAATACATTTATTTATTTAAATTATCCTTTTCCTAAATTAAATAAATATTCTTATTTATTTAATTATCCTACTTCTTCTATTAATTAAATAAATCTTTATTTATTTAATTAATTCATTATCCTTTTCTACACATGACACATGTCATTCATCTCTTAATTCATACACTACCTACCCCTTTCATTATTTTATTATTTCTTCTACCTACCCTCTAATCATAGCCGACCTCCTTTTTACACCTCTCAATCTTATCCCTCCATTTCATATAGTGTCTTCTATTTAAGGAGATGTCTTCTTCATTATCAAACCCTAAATCAACAATTTTGGAGGACTTGACTACACTATGATCCTACTTGCAACCACATTCCATTCTTTGTTGAGCTCTTGTGCATATAAAATCTGAGAGCAAATATATCAAGCAAGATCAATGGAGATAGGAAGAATGGAGATCAAAACCCTATTGGATATGTGATGGTATAATCTTTGATATTTCATGTGATTTGCATTGTCTTAGGTAATCTTCATATGTTATGGTGGATCTTTGTTGATTGTTAGGCTAGGGTTTTGTGGTTGGATTCATTTAGCCTTTCAATATTGTTATTATTGTTATCCATTTTCACCATACACATTTTGGCACGCCCGGTGGGACTCTTGTCCCTTTGCATTTAACCTCCTTGTTGCAGATCTTGTGTTTTGAAGTTGCAGATCGGACATTTTCGGCAGCATTTTTGGTATTTTCGCGTCTGCGCACTTTCGGATCGTGTTTTTGATTTTCAGGCGCGTCTGAGACAACTTTATTCGCGTCTGTGTTTTGTCAATATTTCGTTTTGCAAGTTCCGGGATAGGCGCGTCTGTGTCTTTTCTATCCGCGTTTGTGTTATAGAAGCACGTCTGTGTTACAGAAGCGCGTCTGTGTCGTATTCACCCGCATCTGCATACAAAAAGCGCGTCTTTGTCTCACAGAACCATGTTTCTATTGCGGAGTCGTGTCTGCGTAGGAGGTAATCGCGTCTGTGTATTGCTTGTTTCAAAATTTTGAAAATTTTATTGATTCGATTTTCGGATTTTGCATTTAGGGTTTCAGATCTGGTTTACTTTTGGACTAACATTTTCAGATCTAGCTAACACAATTGGCGTAGCTTGCCTTAGAAGCTAAATCGTTTGGTTGAAGGCCCCTATTTTCACAAAGTCTTTTGGGTTTTTAAAAATTTACCTAACTTGTGTGCTTGCAGGAAGGGGTGATCATTTGAAACAACCCAAACTACTAACAAATCTTTGGTGCAGGTCCTTGGCAAGGGTTTTTGGATTTTTATTGTGTGCCTTGTTTTCATAGACTAGCAAACACTTCCATTGGTGCACTAAAATTGAATCATTGTCTTTTGTGTCTTGAGCAATAGGCTCTTTTTGTTTAATCTTTAGAGGGTCTGTCTTCCCGTGTGGTCATTAGGACTACTAGTGAGAAGAGGATGACCCAAGTGGTAGCGAGGAAAACCTACCTCATCTGAACCACTATAATCAAATGTATTCATGGTGAAAACTATGAATAACGTGTGCTGATTAGTTCATACCGACACTATGTCTCCCCATAAACCCGTTTGATCAAATTTATTTGATCAGTTGTAGGGCGTAACCCCTACCGGCTGGGAGCCTTCTGTATTTACAGAGCTGAAAGTGCCGCATGTATGGCCACACGAGCGGATGCCCTTACTAGCACCATTTTGTTTTAGAGGCCCAAATCCTTCTAGTTGTTGGGGCAAGAGGTCGGACCTCTGGTAGCGGCCCACACACATACGGTTCTTAGTAGAGATACAAAGTTTGCCATGGGGAGTTTTCATGGGGACTAATGCTTGGCTGACCCGAGAAGTGAGTGCCGAGGGTGGAGCCAGTGAGGTCAAGCATCTAAGTATCCGCTCTGAATAGCGTAGCCTCAGGGGTAAAACCCTATGTGGGATCAACAACTATTGTCTTGGCCAGCCATAAGAATTGTGTTTGACTTATTTTAAACATTCAAACATTCAAAACCAAATAGCAAAACATTGTGTCTTTTGTGTTTTCAAGTGTATGCAAAACATTTTTACATGAAACAACACACTTTTTTTGGAGTCATTTTGGAGTCTAAACACTAGCAAACATTGAGTCCTCATCAACATTGTGTCCTCTTGTTATGAAAAACAGTCAAACAGTCAGATTGGGTCACAACAAAACAACTTCACAGATTGAAAAAATTGCACAAAATTTACATAAACGCGTCTGTGTCTGTTTTAACCGCGTCTGTGTTGTCTAGGCGCGTTTGTGAAGGGCAGAATAGCGTCTGTGTTTATAACAGCATTTGTGTTTAATAGAAACATGTCTGTGTCGGGTAACCACGTCTGTGAAGTATACAGGCGCGTCTGTGTTCAAAATTGCAAAATTATTACAATCCAGCAAACATAAACAAGAAATCTCAGAAGCGCGTCTGTGTTAAACAGAGTAGCATTTGTGTCAGGTAACCGCGTCTGTGAAGTATACAGTCGCGTCTGTGTCCAGAATTGAAAAACTGTTACAGTCCAGCAAGCAAATACAGTCAGTTTCGGAATTCTTGAGCTTCCTAGGTCATTTCTCCAGGGTTTCATTTAGCATTCAACCTGTCTTTGGGTCTCACAAAGTCCATCATTGCTTCACATCTCACTTTACATTCACATTTGTCTAAACTTGAGTCAAAAGGTCACTTGCTTGTCCTCATCATACTTTGTCAACACACTACATACAACAACACTTTGCTAAGTGGTCCCTCATCAAGGTTTCTTACCTTTGGGTCTCATTTGGTCTTACTTAGGGTCAAGGTCAGCTTACCTCATCAAGAGAAACTATCCTCTCTTTGGAAGTCACACCTACTCTACTACATACATACTTGGTCTTACACTTTGGACATTGCAAGTACACTTCAGACTCATTTACATTCCATTCAACTCTTGGTCTTCCATACTCTTTCCATTTTTCATTTAGTCTCACACATCTTGGTCAATACCTAGTTCATGGTTAAAACCCGTCTTCAAAAATCTAGGAGAGAAACTAAAGAAGCTCAACAGTCCACAAACATGAGTTCTTATGAGTATGACAATGATTTATTTTTCAATACTGATCACACTACATTGCCGGACATGGATGTCTATAGAAACAATCCAAATGTTGAGAACATGGACACTATAAACAACAATGCTACACACAATGACAATGTGGACAATTTTTTAGTACATTCAGCAGATGTGGAAGAATCCATTATGAATCCCCATTTCAATCGATTGGTTGAGGAAATAATGAGGAGGGATAGACAATACTTCTTACACATGATGGCACAAAGTGGAGCCAAGATACCTCATGATTTTGACATGTCTCAAATAATGGAACATAGACCTTTGCAACAACCTCACTCCAACATGTATCAAAGGAGACCTAATAGTGGAGGAAATAGAGGACCACACATGGTACTTGAATCACCATCAGCTTTGCTTCAAAAACCAGAGGTCCCACATACACATGGTCAAACATATGATACTCACCTTCGCAGACCATTATGGAAGTCTTATGGAGAAAAATATGCTCAATTACATACCAATGCTAAGGATCAACCACCAAAGCAATGGGATATTCCAAGGCATGCTCAAAATTTGGACACAAGGAAACCTCATGTCAAATTTGGGGGCAACACAATAGAACATGACATGCCTGTAGAATATGGTATACATGCGCAAAATCGATATGGTGTTCCTCAACATGAAACTATACCAAGTGGTCCATATACGCAGCATCACTATAGACCTCCTCCATATGAACATGTGTATGATCAATATCATCCATATATGCAACATGTACCTCCTCCAATGGGTACCTCAAACATAGGATATGGTCCAAGAAGTCGATCTCCACCTAAGAGCAGTTTGGAACAACAAATCAGGGACTTACAAAAGAAAATGGAGGACATAAATACACCGAAGCCCACATACACAATGAGAGACATATGTCCTTATCCATTTGACAGGAGCATTCCAATGCCTCCTTTTCCTACACACTTTGTGACGCCTAAATTTGACAAGTATAGAGGAAAAGGGGATCCTAAGGCGCACATAAGACAGTTTTTCACAGCCTGCATTGAGGTAGCAGCAGAAGAGACATATTTGATGAGATTATTCCCACAAAGCTTAGGTGATCAAGCTATGGAATGGTTCTCCCAACTTCCACCTGGTATTAAGTCATGGGGTGACTTAGCAGAGGCATTTATTCAACATTTCTCCTATAACATAGAGACAGACATATCAGTCACTACTTTGTGCAACACCAAGCAAAAAGAGGGAGAATCTTTTGCATCGTTTTTACAAAGATGGAGAAATCTAGCCAGCAGATGCTCTTGTGAAATTCCACAAAAACAAATGGTAGAAATGTTCACCCAAAATGTTAATAAAGACATTGGCTATGATCTAAGGAAAGCTTGTTTGTCCACCTTCAAGGACGTCATTGAAAAAGGCTTAGCAACAGAAAAGGTCCTAATTGAACAAGGAGTCATTAAGATATTCAAGGAAAACAAAGATGACTTTAAAGGAAAAGACAAGCCAAGATTTTGGAATAAAAACAAGAACACAGTCAATGATGGTGTTGTTGATGCCAACACGGTGCGACCCAAATTCATCTTTTCGGGATCAAGTTCTACAAACAATCAAGTGAATACTCAAACAACTTCCAGGTCACGAAGGAAGTACACTCCTTTGGGAGAACCACTTGAGTCAGTTTTTAAGAAGCTTGTGGCAAACAAGGTAATCACTATTCCAAATTTTCCGCCATATGAACCAAAGGTTAAACCAAATTGGTGGAATGATGATGAGTATTATGAATTTCATAAGAGCAAGGGTCATAAGACAGGAAATTGTCATCGACTGAAGAACATCATACAAGATCTCATTGATAGAGGTGACATTGAGATTGAGGGACATTCGTCTAATCAAGAACATGAGATGTTTAAGGAACCATTCCCAAAACATGACAAGGGAAAAGCTAAAGCCACAGATGACCAAGCCAACTATACTAGAGCACCTTACAACTATGATTCAACTATCAATAATATCTCGATGGACAATTACGTCTCTACTATTATCATCAAGGACAAAGAATTTGAGAATTCTACTCAGAGACCCAAGATTGTCCTAAAAGGTGTTGGATCTTCTTCTGAACCTACCTCTGAATGTCATGTTACAACCCGCCGAGGTAAAATAACTTTGCAAGGTGCTCCAACTAAAAACACAGCTTCTTCATCAACCAAACCTCAGTATGACCTTGTAGAACAGTTAGGGAAGACACCCACGCTCATCTCCATACTTGAGCTCTTATGCATATCCCCCGCTCATAAAGCTATTCTTGACAAAATCTTGAGAGACACTGCCGTTCCTACTAATCTAAATGTGGACCAGTTTCAAGCCATGGTGGGATACCTTTCCATTCCACATTCCCTTACCTTCACAGAAGCTGATGATGCCTTCGTAAGTCAGCCACATAATGCACCACTACACATTGAAGCCTTCATTCACAAACATCAAATAAAACGAGTCCTGATAGATGGAGGAGCAGGTCTAAACATTTGTACATTGAGCACTATTAAGCAATTGGGATATTCTGACAAAGCTGTGAATTCTACAAACAAAATTACTATCAAAGCATATGATGATGAAGAACGTTCATCCAAAGGCATAGTCACCTTACCTCTCAGAGTTGGGCTAGTTACAAAGGATGTGGTTTGTCAAGTCCTAGACCTAGATCTCACATACAATATATTGCTAGGACGTCCATGGATTCATGAGATGAGTGCAGTACCATCTACATATCATCGATGTATAAAGTTTACACATAATGGAGTTGAAGTGACTGTCAAAGCTGACCCAAATCCATTCACATATTGAACCAATCTGTGACCTAGATCAGAAATAATAATCCCAGTCAATTGAGAAGCTATTCCTTCATCAACATATGTGGATCTAGAATCATTAAAAGCTTCTACATCAAAGCAAACAGAGCTAAAAGAAAAATTCAAGATTAAAGACATGGGATGTGGTGAGTATATCTTTCATGTTGATCAACTCCCATTATCTCCTAAGACATTCAGTCGACAAGAACAATCTACAAGCAATATGCAAGACCAAGGAATTGGGTGTGAACCACCTAGTGTTGTGGCTACTAAGTCCAAATGCAAATCTCCTCTAGCGGTGCAAGCAACTCTTGATATCAATAGTCCTAAGAGTGGTTCCAACAAAGAATCTATTGAGCACATCACCAGCCCTCTTGAGAACTCAAATAGCTTTACCATATCATCCACTCATTCCATTTCCTCTCCGCTCCCAGACTTGGATCAACAAGAATTACAAAAGCCCTTACTCATTGGGGATGAAAAATCAAGCTTTGAAAAGAAAAATCTAAAAGTCAAAACTAAAGAAAAGTCCTTTAGTCCAAATCAAAATCAAAAGCTATTGGACTCTGCAAAAATCAAGGTCAAGGATAAAACTCCTATGAAGCAAAAAGAACAAGAGTTGATCTCCCCTAATATCAAAATAACTGGGGGAAAAAGTTCTACAATTTTAAGTCAAAAAGCATACTTGTTGATCCTAAGTCTCCATCATGCTATCCTACTTTCACTTCTTTTCACAATCATAAGCCTTCATCACTCATCCACTTGTTCCACACATCCATTCTCTTCTAGCGATACATCATGGACCTTTAATGGAGCTTCCTCGCAGGACTTTGTTATCAAGGATGCCCAAACTTCTTTAGGTGACACGCATATGGGCCTGTGTAGTCCACACACTAGTAATTCTATCTCAATTCCTTCATCAAGGAAGACAAACACTCAAGCTACACATCATTCAGTCAAGGAACAATACAAATACAATCATAAAGTCAAGCCTCACACATTTGAGGTAGGTGACTTGGTTCTCAAAGAAAATCCTAAAAATCAACAAGACAGAGAGAAGAAGGGCAAGTTTGAACCAAACTGGCTTGGTCCTTACATTATTACAGCAGCATATGGATCTGGTGCATATCAGCTCTCAACTACAGAAGGTGAACCTTTGGAGGATCCTATCAACAACATGCACCTTCACAGGTTCTACACATAGCTCTTTGGAATATCTTAATTCAAAAATACAAAAAAATTCAAAAATTTCAAAAAATACAAAAAAAATAAAAAAATTCAAAAATACAAAAAAAAAAAAAATTATAAAACAAAAAAATCGTTACTTGGTGAAAACCTGGCAAACAGGCGCCTTGTGACATAAAAAACATTGAAAAAATTGAAAAAAGTAAAGAGAAATAATTTCGTCCAACGGTGAAAACCACTTCGGTGGCGCCCTGGGCAAGTACCATGGTGAAAACTGGGTCACCGGCGCCATGCGTAGAGACATTGCTCCTCCCTCCTTCAGGATTCTCTTTCATCATTTCACTTTGCACACACTCACAACCTATTCATTCATAATAAACTTACCCATTCCCATCATGGCTTGTTATTGATCTACCCAAGATTGGTTAGCCATTCATAATAAACCTCCTTTTTCATCCCTTTCCATTCATAATAAACCAGATCCTATCTGTGGCTAAGGCAAATCCTACGTCTAGTGATGGGTGTGGAACTGAGGACATCACATGTTTCGAGGAGTACAGTTTCTTCCAGCTTTCTTCAGTCTATCTGCGCACAATTCGCAATAAAGCAACATTTGCATCACAGATCCGCAATAAAGTTTCATCTTCTCCGCAATAAAGTATCAGTTTCGTGGATTCAGTCAGTTTCATATGAGACACAGCAGCAACAATGGGCTTCAACAAATCAAATCTTTCAACAGACTCAGACAACATTATGGTTCAGTGCTATCTATCCTTTCTGTGGAAGTAAACATTGTGACCACAATCAAATAAGACTTATAAAAGTGACAAGAGACACTAAACTTGAGGACTACAGTGGATGTTGGTGTCAAGTCTTGGTTTTCTTTTGATTTCATCTTTTTTGGTGACATGTCTTTTAGCTTTTCCGGGATGTCTTTGACTAGAGATTCTATCTCCAGGATGTCTTTGACTAGAAAAGCGAGGATGGGGTATCATCACCTATTTGTATTTGCTGTCTGTGGATTGTCTCTTAGTAATGCTATGACTTGTCCAAGGATATGAGGACACTGTGAGTCTAGTGTGAACTGGGGCATTCCTTGTTTGTGACTGTCTTATCTCTATGCAAACAGGTACAATGACTTTTTGGGTCGAACATATGCCTCGATTGTCATAACCTATTTTGCCATAATAAAGCTCAATGATGATAATGCACAAGAAGCTCTTTCACTTTCATATCTTCTATCTTCCATCCCCCTTTCTTGATTGACTTCCATCGTCCTTCTTGAGTCCGTGTGGCCTGCTATCACATGACTGAGTATAATGACACACCAAAAACATTCGCATTTCATGTAGTTGCACCTGCATTACCACATATAAGCATTTCATACATACATATAGATATCACAACTGCATTACATCCTGCACACAACACCTGTTAGCACAATTTCCATTTGCATATTCATCTGCATTACTTACATTCACATTTGCATCATGCATACACATATAAAACATAAAAGAACAAAAATATTGCATTATATACATATTTGCATCCATATTATAAGCATCGTAAGAACATCTCATCACATAGGTACACATGCATATGGCTGCCGCAAAGATGAATCATCTCATATATATATATATAAAGTGTCATGATACAATGATGTCAAAAATACATATGGCTACAATCACCCGCAGGTGTCTACAATACAAAAGAATGGTACAACACTGATACAATGGGAGCCCTCTAAGGCTATGATGAACTCCCTCCCTCGGAGCCGCCTGGCCTCGATGGAATCTGAGCCTCTGAAGGACCCACCCCAAGATCATCCCGCCTGCCCCCTCTATCTGGTGGTGGTGGAGGACCCATGACCCCACCACTAGATGCCTGCCTCCTCCGACTCCCTCCCGTAGCTGTCGCTGTACGCGATGGTCTATGGAAGCTCCTCGCCCGCTGATCTGCTGGCACTGCACTGTAGTAGAGGTCCCTCCAGTACCCTATCTCCTCTTCGACCCACAGGACATATGCATATCTTGCCCCTGTGTCCTCCACCGCCTGTCTCCCTGCCCTCAGTGCTGTCTCAGCCTTGGTATAGCGCTGGATGGCCTGATCTCTCTCCCGCTCATTATCTCTGAGCCTCATCCTAAGCCGATCCCTCTCCCTCTCCAGCTCCTGTATCTCATCTACCTGTCCCTGGCAGATCTCCCTGAGCTCAATCAGCTCATCCTCCTCTGGGTCAGCCCTCTCTGCCTCTGCCTGTGGCTCTCCCTCTGTGGGTGCTTGCCCCTGTACCTGTACCTGTACTGGTGCCTGTACGGGTACCTGTCTCTATACATGCCTCTGTGCCTGTACCTATCTTCGTCCCTGCTCCTGTGCCTGTGTTGGCACCTGTCCCTATACCTGTCCCTATCTCTGTACCTGCCTGGGACCCTATGCTGCTGGTACCTGTAAGGGAAATCCACCGCGACCCCTCACCACCTGAGCTGGTCTCTCCTCCCCACCCTCCCTCCGAGGTGCAACTCACCTCTCCCCAACTACTCCCCTCCGCCGCCGTCGGCCTCTACCCCCATCACCTCCACCATCATCATCATCATCCCCACCTCCATCTCCATCCAATAGCTCCCCTGGATCTGTCAATCATGGGAATGGATGCTTTGCCCAATACGCTGTATACTCTGCATCCATCCTGGCGTCCTCAATCTCAGGCCACATGTTCCAAGGAAGAGGTATCATCTCCACCAGCTGAGTCACTGCCTGATCATACGATAGTAGCGGCCCAAACTGTGCCTGATCTCTGACAGTGCGGGCATACATGCTGATCCCCGGGGCATCCTCTGAATCCGGCCAAACTGTCGGCCAATCCTATCCACCAGCTGCCTCTCCAGCACATAGGGCGTCTGCCTAATCAGGTACCTACTCCGGAAGGTGTAGGGCAGCTCCACTGCATCATCCTCCCACTGCTCGCAGCCCAGATAAGGTCGCCATATGACCTCATCAATGTCGTCAATCACTCACCGCCAATGCTCCAACCTGCCAATCCGTGGCTGTGAGGTGATCATATCATACAGGTGCACAAAACTGCATCCATGTCCCCGGCCTCTGAAATGTATCGGCCTCGTCACTGGCAGATGCTCATAAGCCCAAACCTGCAATAGTGTCACCCCGCAGCCCAATCCAACTGATCCATGATACACAAACTGATGCAGCTGATAGTACAAGTGTGCCAGCACACATGGTCCCTAGGTGTATCTGGTATGCTGTGTCATCAGCATCTCTAGTGCTCCCCCCAGCCCACAGCCAATCCCCGTGTCGCCCTATCTGGACACAGGAAACCACTGATAGCTCCTCCGATCACCGCTGACAATGCTAAACCTGTGGCTGTCATGGTATCCCAGGCCACGTGTCCTGCCCTCATCTCCAATCCAGGGTCTTGAAACACCCGTCTCAATGCCTCTCTGTCGCCATCTTGATCGTACGGAATTAGCTCCCCATCAATCGGTATCCACATAATCCTGTATACATCCTCCAGGGTGACTGTCATCTCACCCATCGACAAATGAAATGTACATGTCTCGGAGTGCCATCTCTCCGCTAGCGCAGTCAGCAAACCCATGTTTGCCTGAAACTCAGGCACATACAACACATGTCTCAAACCCATCTCCTTGATGGTAGCTCTGTCCTCGAGCGACAACTCAGGTCGCAACCTCTGCGTCGACGGGAATCTCTCCCATGACTCTAACATCGGCAAGTACTCCTGCAGTCAAGCAACTCAATCATGCCAGTTATAGTGGCATTCACTGTTTATCACAAAATACTACTTTTTATCTAAATGCATCTGGCTATCTAGCCTAGTGACACTCACTGTTCATCACAAAGTGTTGCTTCTATCCTAGTGGTACTCCCTATTCATCACAAAGTACTACGTGTGTGACACTCACTGTTCATCACAAAGTGTTACTCGCATTTGCACTCCCTGTTCATCACAAAGTGCTGCTTATACTTTGGGTACTCCCTGTTCATCACAAAGTACTCTATTTTGGTACTCACTGTTCATCACAAAGTGCCTTGATCTATCCTAGTCTTCCTAGAGGACTTGCTTGAGTGTATCCTCTCAGCAGCTTATCCAATCGACAGCGTATGTTCATCACAGAACTGCCGATTTGACCTAGAAGATGCAAATTCATACTTTTTAAATGCAAACGCGCTTACATGACGCAAACGCTTTTAGAGACTGCACAGACGTGCCTGTCTGACACAGACGCGCCTGCCTGACACAGACGTGCCTTCTTGGCACAAACGTGCCTGAACAGCACAGACGGGGCCGCATTTAACACAGACGCGGGTCCAGACACAAATGCGCCTGGCACAAACACAGACGCGCCTGGCGGACACAGACGCGCCTGGAACCAATGCAGACGTGCCTGGACGTTTTTTGACACTTTTTGGACCCTAGTCTAAGCGCATTTATTACCCTATTCGACATGCATTAATGACAAAATTAAATGCGTCAAAGTATGAGGAGGTTTGGTGGTACTTACCGGCTCTCCTGCCTCTGCTAGCCTCTGGAATCGGCGAACGCGGTCGAATCTGTGAGTGAAAGCCATCGCTGCTGACTGCTCCTGCTCTATTTTCGCTCTGCAATATGCTCTTGTGGATGCATGGATGACAATGAGGATGTATTTTCTCCCGTGGTCTATCTTATAGCCTACCCTGGCCCTCGCCTTCATTTCCCGAGTCAGTCTTCATTATTCTGTGACTTTGTCACTTTATCCGGTCAGTCCATTCTATCCCATCTTTCTTATCGAGAGATTGTCTGCAATCTTTTCAGACATTTTCATCCAATCTCTCGAGGAGGCATATCATTCCCATTCTGGGGCAACTCTATATCAGTTCATCTTATCTTCTTTGAAACAACGCGACAAGCCGCATTGTCTCAAAGAGGGGCAAAATGTAGACACCCAAAATTGTCATGTCTAATTAAATAAATATTTTATTTATTTAATTATCTAAGCTTAATTCTTCTATTAATTAAATAAATCCTTATTTATTTAATTAATTCATTTATCCTCTTCTAGCCTTATTTCTCATTTAAATAAATACATTTATTTATTTAAATTATCCTTTTCCTAAATTAAATAAATATTCTTATTTATTTAATTATCCTACTTCTTCTATTAATTAAATAAATCTTTATTTATTTAATTAATTCATTATCCTTTTTTACACATGACACATGTCATTCATCTCTTAATTCATACACTACCTACCCCTTTCATTATTTTATTATTTCTTCTACCTACCCTCTAATCATAGCCGACCTCCTTTTTACACCTCTCAATCTTATCCCTCCATTTCATATAGTGTCTTCTATTTAAGGAGATGTCTTCTTCATTATCAAACCCTAAATCAACAATTTTGGAGGACTTGACTACACTATGATCCTACTTGCAACCACATTCCGTTCTTTGTTGAGCTCTTGTGCATATAAAATCTGAGAGCAAATATATCAAGAAAGATCAATGGAGATAGGAAGAATGGAGATCAAAACCCTATTGGACATGTGATGGTATAATCTTTGAGATTTCATGTGATTTGCATTGTCTTAGGTAATCTTCATATGTTATGGTGGATCTTTGTTGATTGTTAGGCTAGGGTTTTGTGGTTGGATTCATTTAGCCTTTCAATATTGTTATTATTGTTATCCATTTTCACCATACACAGTTAGCATTACAATAAGTTTGATGGGTGATGATATTGAGAAGGTTGTTGGAGATGAATGATATAATTGATAAAGAATGATTACTGTCTTAATATTATTATTTTGTCATTGATGTCAAACAATTGATTTTCTGATTCAATATGATGTTGCCATATCTTAAAAAGTATGTTTTGATAAGTATAAAGATGTCGTAAATGACACAGAAAGAATGTGAAAATGAAGGGGAGTAATAAGTTATTCAATGTGCAACTATTACCAAGTTAGACAGTGATGAAATTATGATGTTTTGATATCCTATATATGTGTATTCAAAGACTGAACAAGAAGGAGAAAATATTTCATGCAATAGAATGAGTAAAGGTTTGATACTATTCTATTTTATCGAGCAAGGAGCTAGTCGGTAAACTCCAAGGTTATCGATGTCGGTTAAAGAAGGAAAAAGTCACCGAGAAGAGAATATCTACTAAGTAAAGTTTAGTATTAACCGAGTATCAACCAAGCAGTAACAGAATATATTAAATGAGTGAATACATTATTAAATGAAGGATGCCAATGAGTTGGAGATTTATTGAAGATTGGAATGTCATGCAAGAAGTTTGTTAAGGATCAACGACAATGAAAATTCAAGAGTTAGATCAACAACACAGATTGAATGGTCATAACTGAGCACAATTACCTAGGAAGGATACAAGTTTCAAGGCAAGATAAAAAGTTTTTCAGATCGAAAGATTCAATGAACCTAGTCAAGTTTGAAGATTTGATGGTTAAGATTAATCATGGGAAATGTGATTAAAAGAGATTAAGTGGACATGAATTGCTTATAAAAGAGTAGTTGAAGAACAAGATATGCAGGCAAATTGGAAGCACAATGATGCTACAGAGGTGATTACCAAGTACAGAAGATTGAAGATCTGATTGAAGAATAGATTAAGAAGCCCATCAAAGAGAAAGATAAGTCTTATGACAAGATTATCTTGAGTACATTGAGCACATAGAATCTTCTTTAACATTTTAGATGTGAAGTTGCAGATATATTTTATTACTGTTATTTATTTTTTTAAGTGACAGGAAATCTCTTAACCGAGTGGACTTAACAGTCTTATTTGTAAATCCTCTTGGAAGGTAACATTCTGAATGAGTGTTTGAAATCCTTTGAAAAGATCACTTCTAACAAAGTGAAGATTCTAATAGATCTGAGGGAAATCCCTTAACCGGGTCACATCTAGCAATGCGTATATAATCTTTAACAGGATTTGCTTTTAACCGAGCATACTCTATAAGAGTATATTTTCTTGTGGGTCCGAAATCCCATAGTGGTTTTTCCCTATTAGGGTTTCCATGTTAAATCTGGTGTCAAATGTGATTTAATGTTTTATGTTTATCTGTTTATGAGTTTGAATGATTTACAGTCATAGTTGCATATTAAGAAAGTGCTACCGAGGTTGAATCTGAATAGAGTATTGATTATTGAGGTTATCTAATTCACCCCCCTCTCATCTAACTAACATCATGGTCCGGATTGTTCTCTTTGAGGACTCTCCTACCGTGACTGCACCAATTAGTAATGCGAAAGATGATGATTGAATTAATTTAGAAGAAACAAGATTAATTAAATTAGTTAAATAATTAAAGAATTACTTAATTAATAAGATGAATAATTAATGTATAATTAATGAGACATTTTTAGGTGTCTACATTTGCCCCTCTTTGATGCAATATTGAAATGACATTGTTTTAAAGAAAACGAAAAAAAAAAAAGCCCCGGTGACACTCAGGGTGTAAATATGTCCCCTTGAGAGATTGTGCATTGAAAGCATGAATGATCTATTGAAAGAAGAAGATTATGAGATAGATGAATAGTTTGTTGATCACATGAATGGGTTTGATTGGACATAAGAAATGATTTGAGCAATTTATAGATTGATTGGATTGATCAGATTGATGGATAAAGATCAAGTCTAGTTTCAAGAAGGAAACACCTTGTATAAGACAAAGATGATCAAAACGTCTGGTTTCAAGAATGATATATCCTGTACAAGATGAAGATAGATGATCACATCTGGTTTCAGGAAGGACACATCCTATATAAGACAACTGATAGGTGAAAGTTGGATAAGAGATGAAATATGATGAAAATGAAGAATGATTAGTAAGAAGTGAAGAATGCTAGGGAATATAATTGATTAATGGATTAAGAAGTGAAGAATGCTAGGGAATAGAATTGATTAATTGATAGAATAATTGATGTGAGGAAACAATTTGAGATGGAATTATAAAGATGTGAGTAGAAATTGAAATGAAATGATTGATGGTGATACACGAATATTTGTTCCTTTATTCATAGCATAATATATATTCATCACTGAGCCTTATTATGTAACAATGGAGCTTTGCACATCAGAGTATAAGGAACCAAGATGTAAAGATATCTCATTGTAGAAACAAACATGTAGTACTCAAGGAGTGAACCCTCCTTTCTGGGAATAATGTCAGGAGTTGAGGTATGTGAAATAGTCACAAGAATAACTATTCTTGATATTTTTGCATAGGATATTTGTCGAATGAACGTACCAACACAAACATCCCTGACACCATTGCCCCAAAACTTCATTAGTCCACACCACAAACAACAAACAAAGAAAAGGATCATGCCCATCACAACTCCTGTAGTCACTTTTGGACATCCTTGAGTAGCATAGGAACATGAACCATCACCAATTGATAAAAGATAAAGACTAACTAGGATAAAATTCAGCACCCATACTAATTTGTGCCTTTTCTTTGATTGTTTGATGTGATGGTTGATAATGTTCGATCTCAAAAAATGTGGACCCCATTTAAGACTAACATGTCTAATTTTAAGTGTATCCTCTTCTGTTTAAGACATGATAATGATCACTTGATATGGATATTTGATATGATTGATAAGACAACTTGGTCAGTTTGATTGCAGATTTTTGATAAGGTAGTTATATCCTTTGATGACTTTGTGCGAAGCATTTGCTGGATATCTGCTAGGGTGTTTGATTCTTCCGAGACAAATTGTTGCAAGGTTTTTGGATTGATTGATTTTTTTTTATGTTTTTGGATTTTGTGGATCATATTTAAATATTTTTATTGATTTTCTCAGGATCGTATTTGAATGTTTTTTGGTTGATTTTCTCCTAATCATATTTGAATGTTTTTGGTTGGTTTTTTGTTTGTTGATATTTTTTAATTTTGTATTTTTCATTGTTTTTAAATTTTGTATTTTGGAGAGATGAAACACGACTTGCCATCAATTGATCTAGATAAAGCTAACTAGGAAAAAATCCAACACCCATACTAATCTATGTCATTGTTTTGATTACTCGATGATCAATATGAATATCTAGTTTCGAAGAGTGAGTGCCTCATTTAAAACCGATCTATCTGGTTTCAAGTGTACCCTTCCCTGTATAAGACATGTTGATCGATGAATTGATTAACAAGACATGTGATCAGTGTGATTGTAGACTTTGAGAGTTTTCCTGTTATTGATTTGATTTGATGGTACAAGTATATGCTTTCTTGCTTTGATTTTCAATTTTGTCTTTGATTTTTTATTTTTAGGGCCTTTTTAGGATGTTTTGTGATTTTGGTATTTTTTCATGACATTTTATGATTTTTTGGATTGTTTCATGACAGTTTATGATTTTTTAAGATTTTTTCAATGATTTTTATGATTTTTTTAGGGTTTTTGAATATTTTTTCCCCTTGAAGCAAGACAGATTTGTTTTCTCCCAATTTATATCAAGGCAAGGAATATTATGAATGAATTATTGAGGTGAATATGGATAAGAGAAAAATGATGGTAGCTTATTATGGAATGAGAGGTGAGTTGGTTTCCAAGGACCATCTCTTGATGGATAACATGTTTCCAAGCTAAAGGATTTGACAGTGTAAGGCAATGACATGTGGTATTGAATAGAATATGGTCCAAATGAAGGGAGATGTCAAGAGATTTTTAAAACCATGTTTTTCTATTTTTATTTGTCCTTAGCTTTTATCAAGATCAAGGGATGGAAAAGGGGGTATGGATTAAGATAGGATATGGATAGTAGAAGAAAGATCATAGGTATTAAAGGATGATGAAAGGAAGGAATAGATATGATAAGGGATATGGACTAGAGGGTATGGATAAGGTGAAGCAAGATCATAGATACTAATGGATGATGGAACTATGAAATTGATATGATAAGGGATATGGACATTGGACGAAGGACAATGAGAGATGTGGTAGGAAGGATAGAGTCGATGAAACATGCCCCCAAGTGTAGAGGTCTCTATTTGAGAAAAAATGATGTATGAAATCTTTAGAACATGTAGCACTGCCCAAATAAGTGTTCTTGAACATTTCAAAGATAGAGACCCAACCCACACTTAGGGCCTTCAAAAAATTCAACCGAACATATCTAGTGACTAGGAAGCACACACAAAAGGGAAGAAGAGTCCCAAATTAGATCAAGGTAATTAGTCTTTGATTGCCCATGTGTGTGTAAGTGCATTCAGTCTAGCTCATATGATCATTGCAATCTTTAGAATCCGGTGTGACTAGCTACGCGAGTTACTTTGACTTCAAAATCATCCTAGATAGATTCTCACTGCCAGCGAGCATCCATAGCTCCAACGAGGTTATCGCTGTAATCTCTCGAATATTGCTCCATTTCCATCCACATGTCTGTAGCCCTGAAGGAGTTATTCGCATGTTCCCATAGCCAATCTTTTTGATATTGTATTTTTTTCTTTTCTTGATATTTCTTTTCTTGCTCATGCTTTTGTTTTGATCCTTTGATATAGCCTTTTTACTTTTGTCATTGATTATTTTTTGCATTGGTTCGTAAGTGATGAAACTTACATGGGCTGGAGAATTATAGTGGCACTGAAGTAAGATTTTAGATTTTTCACTAGCTATGTTTTCGACTAAGAGATCACAATGATTTAGAGAATTTGATTAAGTGTGTGAGATATAGTAGTCAGAAGATGTCAGTACCAAGATACAAAAAGTGATTCTCTTTCCAGATCAAGTACCCAACCCAACCAAAAGACAATGTTAAAGAGTAACAACCTCAAATTCTGAAGCGTTTCATGAATAGATATCTAGGAAATAGACTAAACATAAGATTGAATGTGGGAAAGCATGTGACAAAATGACACAAATGCTTATTTCACAAATAAAGGTTTTATGCAAAGGATTGAATGGGAGGGATGGAAGAATGGAAAAGAGGTGTTGGATAATAGATAGGATGTTTGAAGATTTGTGCAAGGACAGAGGGAAATGTTTCCAAGATGAACGTTGGTACACAACTTGAGAGGTGGTGAAGTGATGGAGGAAAATTGAATTTTGGGACCTAGGAACCCAAAATGGATGAAGAAAATGATGGAAGAATATATTTGGAAAGTGGGAGATGTGTAGATGGACAATTGAAGGAAAATTTTGGAACAACAAGCTTGGATGCTAATTTTGATTTTTCTTTGGGATGTAATGCTTTTATAGGAATCCACATTGATTTTTATTTTTCTTTTCTTTCCGATTTTTTGGAACACATTGCTTCTATGAGAGAATTAGGAACCCACATAATTTTTGATTTTTTTTTCTTAAAGGGATTTTGTAGCCTTTTGATGGTTTCCATGTCTCTTTGATATGTTGCACTTGTATTCTTTAATCTGAAGGGTATGTGGTGCAGAGCACCTAGCTCAAAGTTGTCTTTTCTTGCATTTTAGAGTTTTTGTGTGATTTCAAGTTATTTTATGTTGTAATAAGGTGGAAGAAATCTTATGATTCTTTTTGAATCCATAGCTTGGTTGTCCACACTTTTGTTGTGCTGATGATCCAAAATTGTCATTATCCTGAAATATTGTCAAAATGTCAATTTTTGGTTTGTACCAGGCGGATGCCTGGAAACTTGCTAGAATGTTTGGAAATGGTTTAAATCCATTTTGGGATGAAATTTGAGTGATTTTTCAGGCCTTGAGAGCCTTGGAGTGTGTTTTTGCACTCATAGGTAAAAGTATTAAAAAATTGGTCATGACAATTTTTGCATTTTTTAGGCAAAAGTTGCCCATGAAGGAAATGGCATTGAAAATTGGTTGGAAACAACTTAAAGTGGTGTATAAAACCTTCTAATAATCTCCAATAATAGGTTAATCAACTTTTGGTTTGTATTCAATTCATTTGCCAAGGGTTTCCTATGCTTTTTCTCACATTTGGACTGTTTGTGATTTGAATTTTTGATTTTTTATGACCTATATAGTATGGTACAGTGTTCATAGTAGAATAGGAAGTTATAAATTTGTTTTACCTTTCCAACAAGTATAATATGAAGGTCTGAAGTGCTTTGGATCAAAAGTTATCACTGTTTTTGTAAAAATTGCTCACAAACCCTTGAAATTTGGGGTTTTGATTGTAAAAATGCATTTTACATGAGAATCCATGAATGGAAAAAGTTTCAATCAATTGGATGGATTGGGTAGGCTCTGTAAATAGTTTTAGAGTAGGCATTTTTTGTTTTTGCAGGCCATAAGGAGGAGAATGGGTGAGATGAATAACACACAATCTTGTAGCTAGTGTGTGGGGGCAACAAAGATTGCTCATTTTTAGTGCCATGGAGAAGTGATACCCTAGCAAGCCATAGTGTTTTGGAAAGGTCTATGGGTGTAAAAAAATAATCCAAGATTTTTTGGGTTGGTGATTTTGACTTGTGAAGAGTTTAGAGCACATCTTCCAAAACTGCTTGGAAGCCCTAAACCCCTTAAAAATAGCTCTTTTTTCAGTTACCCTACTTGTACGACAAACCTGTAGGATTTGAGAAATACAAATCCATAGAACCCAAAGAAACCTGCATGCAAGAAACCTGTCACAGAGAAAAAGAGAGAACTAATACAAGGGTTTTGGCTTTGACAAAGAGAAAAGATGTATTATCAGAGAGAAATGAATCAAGAAGAATAAATAATACAAGAGATCAATCCTTATTAAGGAGATCAACACCAAAAGGAAAACCTAACCCTAAGGTGTGTGCATTTAATAATTAAATATTAATTATTAAATGACTAATATGTGCATAAAGGGAAATCTTAAGAGGAGAGTAAAGTTAATTAATTACTTTACTCTAACACCCCCCCTTAAGATGAGCTGCAATGCAGCTACAAACAATGCAGAAGGAACTACAATGCAAAAGAGGGTCCCGGCAACAAGGCCTGATCAGGTACCCTAATACAAGGGAATCTCTATAAAGCGGAGTAAAGGAGAAAACCCAGTGGGAAAAAAATCCTCTCCAAAAAGAGATACAGAAACATGCTGAAAAGAAAACATGAAGGAAGGAAGGCCTCACTGAGACCCCCCAAGGACAACTTCCTTCACCCCAAGCATGGAGCGCAACTGAAGATAGCGCGGAGATGCCAAAGGTTTAGTGAAGATGTCTGCAACCTGCTCCTCTGTAGGAATATACTCCAAGATGAGGGAACCATCCTGAATCAACTGTCTGATGAAGTGCATGTGGATTTCAATGTGCTTTGTCTGCTGATGCTCCACTGGGTTGCGAGAAATATGAATGGCACTCTGATTATCACACCAAAGAGTGGTGGGACAATCTGGAGGAAACCCAAACTCTGTCATCGACTGCCGAAGCCATAAAACCTCCTGACTGGCTAACACTGCTGCACGGTACTCAGCCTCTGTAGATGATAATGCAATAGCAGACTGCTTCTTGCAAGACCATGTAATAGGACCAGAACCAAGGCAAAAAACGAAGCCAGAAGTAGACTTCCGATCATTGACATCACCAGCCCAATCGGAGTCAGTGAAGCCAATGATGTGAGGGGATCCTGAAGTGTAGTGAATGCCATAATGTGTGGTGCCCCGAATGTACCTCAAAATACATTTGGCTGCTTGCCAATGGCTCTCATGAGGATCATGGGAGAACTGAGAGACAAGGCCAACCGCAAAGGAAAGATCAGGATGAGAATGTGTCAGGTACAACAAACTGCCAACCAACTGCCTGTATAAAGTGGGGTCTACTGAAGGAGTAGAGCAAGTGGAAGACAAAACAACAACTGACTGAAATGGAGTGGGGGCAGACTTGTAATCAAGCATGCCAAATCGGTGAAGCATATCAAGAGCATACTTCTCCTGAAATATGGAAATCCCATCCGAAGACTGAATAACCTGTAGACCCAGAAAGAAGTGCAAGAGACCAAGATCGGTCATCTCAAACTGCTCCATCAAAGCTCTCTGAACACTCTGAATCATGGAGGATGAGCTACCTGTAATGATAAGATCATCTACATATAGCACAAGAATCAAAAGATCACCCTCCTGACGCTGAATATACACCGTGTGATCGAAATGACAGCATGTGAAGTGAGAGGAAAGCAGGAAAGAGTCCATCTTCTCATACCAAGCCCTGGGGGCTTGTTTGAGACCATACAATGAACGACGAAGTCTGCAAACCAAAGAAGTGTCTTGCACAAAACCCTAAGGCTGCTCCATATAGATCTCCTCATGTAGGTCTCCATACAAGAAGGCACTCTTCACATCCATCTGAAACACTGTCCATCCCTGTGAAGCTGCAAGTGAAAGTACCAGGCGTATAGAATTCATCTTGGCGATAGGAGCAAAGGTCTCAGAGTAGTCAATACCCTCTACCTGAGAAAACCCCTTCGCAACAAGATGGGCCTTATACTTATCAATAGAACCATCTGCAGCATACTTGGTACGATACACCCACTTGCACCGAACCAAATTTCTTCCCTTAGGAAGAGGACAAAGATCCCAAGTATGATTCTTCATCAAAGAAGAATACTCCTCATCCATGGCCCTATCCCACTCAAGGTGTCCTGTCGCCTCTGAAAACTTTTGAGGATCATCTGAAAGGGCATGACTCAAAATACTAGAACCAGATGTCTGAGCACGAGTGCGGCGAGTATCTGAAGGATCACCTGCCAAAGAACCAGCTGCATTAACAGTATCACGGGCCCACTTCGGCAAAGACGGAGCAACTGGTGGTGGTGGAGATGGTGGATCATCATCTACATCATCCTCAAGAGATAAGTAATCCTCAAGAGATGAAGAGGAAGGAGTAGGAAATGAGGGAGAAGCTGGTGATGGAGAATCCATCTGAGGATAGCACTCATCAAACTGGACATCCCGCCGAAACAAGACCTCTCTAGAATCAGGATCAAACAACCTATATGCCTTAACATCCTCACAGTAGCCAACAAATATGAGTGGTCGGCTCTTCCTCTCCATGGCATTCCGCTGAGCATCAGGAATAAATGCCCAAGCCTCACTACCAAAAACTCAGAATGTAGAAACATCAGGCTTGACATGGGTCCAAGCCTCCTCAAGAGTCATATGTCGCAATGCCTTATGAGGCATCCGGTTCTGAATATAATTGGCACAATTAACTACCTCAGCCCAAAATGAAGAACTCATAGCTCGAGACTGTATCATACAATTTTCCATCTCCCGTAAGGTTCTGTTCTTTCTCTCAGCAACACCATTCTGCTGAGGGGTGTAAGGAACCGTAAACTGATGCTGTAAACCATGCTCAGTGCAAAAATATCTGAAAGCCTAATTTACATACTCCCCCCATTATCTGTGCGTATCTGCTTGATAGAAAGTCCAGATTGCTTCTCCACAAATGTCTTAAAAATCCTGAATGAGTCAAAGACATCAGACTTGTACTTAAGAAAATACACCCATGTACGTTTGGAAAAGTCATCAATAAAAGTGAGTACATAACGGGCCCCTGAAAAGGAAGGAGTCGGAAAGGACATAAGATCACTGTGTACCAACTCTAGGGCTGCCCTAGCACGAGAGGCTCGACCCTTAGGAAAAGGATCTCGATGATGTTTGCCAAGGACACAACCACGACATACACCATCCGTACAAGAAATCTGTGGAAGTCCAATCACAAGTGCCTGTGTACTCATCTGCTGTAGATATCTGTAATTGACATGGCCAAAACGCTCATGCCAAAGCCTGCTCACTGAATCTGCATGTGCTATAAGAGAGGAACCAACAATGTCTGAACTCTCAAAGCCATCAAAACTATATAAGTGAGATGCAGAATCCACACTCCCAGTAGCCACAACCAAGTTAGGATCATGAAGATCTCGAATAACTACATCATGAGGTGAGAAATCAACTGTCTTACCAGAGCCTGAGTGGCAAATCTGATAAACGGATAGAAGGTTTGTCGAAATGTCAGGAACCAAAAGCACATCCTGAAGACAACCACCATCCAATGAAACAGTACCAGAACCCTGAACAGAAAGTTGTGCTGAGTCACCAACTGCAATATGTCTAGTGCTGGTAGGGGCAAGAGCGGTGACCAAATCCTTTGTGTGTGTCATATGGTGAGAGGCACCAGAATCTAGAATCCAAGTGGATGCGGAGGACAATGCTCGTGCAAAAAGAGCATGACCTTTCCCTGTGGGCTGTGAAGGAGGCTATGGTGCACTGATATTATGCTGCTGCATGGCTTCCTCCAAAGCCTCTAAACATTTCCAACACCTGGAAACGGGATGTCCTTCCTTGCCACAAAAACTGCAAGGATCACCTGATTTCTTCTTAGTCTTGGAGGATGACTCACCAGACTTTGAAGATTTGCCCTGTTTAGAATGGGACTGTGGTTTTGACTCAAACTTAGGTGGTGGCTTGGAGGGATTCTCACTAGCCTCTGAATCTTTCTTAGGCTTCGGTTTCTGCTTCTGTTTTCCTTTGGAGGACTGGGCTACCAATGCTTGGTTTTGTGAACCTGAAAGTGAATCCAACTGCTTAAGATTAGCTTGCTCATGAGTTAGACAATCACAAAAGACCTCAAAAGAAGGCATGACATGTCGAGCACCCAAGGCATCCATGGTGGAATAGAAGGTCGAAGAGAAGATCTGAAATGGACCCCTAAGCTTGGAGAGGATCAGGAAAATGCACTCTGTATCAGTCTTAGTCTTACCACAACCCTGCAAGATAGATCTTTGCTGTTTGAACTTTATCAGAAAGTCCTCAATAGAAGGAAACGAATCAGGTACCAAGGAAGTTAACTCTGCCTCAAGCTGTAAAGCTCTGAACTCGTTGACAGTACCAAAAAGTCCTTCAAACTTGGTCCAAATGGCTCAAGGAGTGAGACAACCCTCAAGATGAAACTGGAGACTGTCGGAAATGTGTAAAGCCATCAATCCCATAGCCTGATCCATATTGTTCCTGTGCTGCATAACCTCAAAAGGACGTGTCAACTGAGGTTGAATCTCATCCAAACAGGACCATAACCCTCTAGACTGGAGAAGAGTCATCATGCGACCCTTCCAAGTGTGGTAATTATGCGGTGTGAGACAGTCAATAGGTTTGTCGGCCATCCTGTGAACTGTGCCTCAACTGCTCTGAATGTTTTAATTATTATTAAGTGGTCTTTCAGAACTAGACAGAAGATGTAGAAGGGGTCTTGATTGTTTTGTATTGGTTTTTGTATATTCTGGTTTTCTAATGTAAATAACAGAAAGCAAGAGAAAAACACCCCCCCACAATGCAAAAAACTAATCCCCAGTACAAACTGAAAGCCAGAAAATGATAGAAAGCAGTAACGGGTTGAGACAAAATTTGGAGCATCTAAAGAATTTACTGATGAAATAGACTATATATCTAGAAAGAGAATAGAACCACCTTTCCAACGCCTATTCTCTTTCGAAAAATGGAGCAAAAATGAGCAAGTTATGCCCCTCGGAGTACAAAAAGGCTCTTCAAACTTTGACTACGAAAAAATGCAATCAAACTAGAGAAATGTGAAAAAATTCCTACACCATGAGAATGGGCTCGGAGTCAGCTTTCCAACGCTTATTTGTTTTCGAAAAACGGAGATCGGACGCCCAAGTTATGCTCAATTTTGTAAAACAGCTCCAAAAGGGCCTAGAGGTGACCTTATAGCCCTCAAGGGCTTAAAAAAAGAAAGCCCCTGGTCCTCTGGGCGACCAGGGGCTGGCGTAGGGGGGTGGCGGCGCGGGGGGTGGCGGCGCGGGGGGTGGCGTAGTGGTGGCACCTCTGGCGGAAAGCGGTGTGCGGGCGGCGCCGCTGGCGGCGGGCGGCGCGCGAGCGGCGGTCGTCGCGGGGCGGTGCGGCGGTGGCCGGGCAGTGGCCGCCGGGCTGCGCACCGGCGGCGCGTAGATGTGAAATTGGCTGCGCCTTTTTGATAACAAAAAACTGCATTTTTTTTATATTTTTTATATTTTTTTGAATTTTCCTGTCTCGAACTGCGTGCCCTAGGGCCGTACGACGTTGGGGCATAAATTTTTTTGCCTTCTGAAGCAACTATGTCCAAATCGGATGAATTTTATATGGAAATAGGGGTTTTTGGGCGCTACGAGCTCAACGGGGAGGTCCATTTGGGCTCAAAGTGCACCGAAAAAAAAATACCCCCCTATTCCAAAATAAAAAATAGAAGACAAACACAGATCTGATGCAACCAAAACCTGGATCTCAAAATCTTTCAAAAATCTGAACAAGCTGCAGCAGATCTGGCTCTGATACCATGTAGGATTTGAGAAATACAAATCCACAGAACTCAAAGAAACCTGCATGCAAGAAACCTGTCACAGAGAAAGAGAGAGAACGAATACAAGGGTTTTGGCTCTGACAAAGAGAAAAGATGTATTATCAGAGAGAAATGAATCAAGAAGAATAAATAATACAAGAGATCAATCCTTATAAAGGAGATCAACACGAAAAGGAAAACCTAACCCTAAGGTGTGTGCATTTAATAATTAAATATTAATTATTAAATGACTAATATGTGCATAAAGGGAAATCTTAAGAGGAGAGTAAAGTTAATTAATTACTTTACTCTAACAAAACCCAGATAGGAAAATTTGTGATATTTTTTAAATTCCAAATGGGTATCTGAATATGTAAAAATATATAGGGGTTTTTAGGAAATTTTGTGGAGAAATACCAAAAAACAGTCCAAGAAGGGCTAGTTAAATATTCCTAATAACAACTGGTAGAAGCAAGTTGAAATCCTAGGGCTTGGGAGGAAGGTGCAAACCTTGTCAATGAATAAAATGACCTTGAAAATACATACACAATAGTACCATAACCTTTGAACACACTTTTAGAGTGAAGATCCTTGGTGGAGGTCTTTGAAGCCTAGTTGGAGCTTTGGGAACCTAGTGGGAGACCATCTCAAAATCAAAGATTTGGGTCAAAACCAACAAGAAACCTCAAGAGGATATACCTAGGAGGAAAGATAGTAGATTTTAGGCCTTGGAGGTCTAAGGAGTGTACCCTAACAAGATACCTTGGAGGAGCTTGAGTAGAAGGGTGAGTAGAGGAGTTGGGGTGAGTAAGGGTGAATTGAGAGCTAGGCACAGGACCTTTGCATCATAGTGGTATCAGAGCCATTCTTTGAAAGATTTGGTGTATGTCAGATTGTGAAGAGTCAAAAGCAAGTTCAATGCCTACAAAGGCAATGACTCCAAAAGCCATCTGATAGATGGTGGCATAGATGATAGAAGGATTGAAGGATATAGAAGGAAGCAGAGGAACCAGAGAGACAAAGAAGGAGAAGGGAAAGGTTAAGATAGAATGGGGTGATGAGACTGATGAAGAAGTGGAAGATGGAGATGAACCAGCAGCAGTAGCTATGCCTCATAGTGGTATCAAAGCCATTCTTTGAAAGATTTGGTGTATGTCAGATTGTGAAGAGTCAGAAGCAAGTTCAATGCCTACAAAGGCAATGACTCCAAAAGCCATCTGACAGATGGTGGTAGAGATGATAGAAGGATTGAAGGATACAGAAGGAAGTAGAGGAACCAGAGAGACAAAGAAGGAGAAGGGAAAGGTTAAGACAGAATGGGGTGATGAGACTGATGAAGAAGTGGAAGATGGAGATGAACTAGCAGTAGTAGCTATGCCTCAAGAGCAAAAGTTATTCCTAGATGCAGTCAAATCCATTTCTAAGGACAATCTGGATGGATTACCCACATATGGAGGAAACCTCAATGGAGAAGAGTTGCTAGATTGGATAGATGCTCTCAATAATCATTTTGATTACAAAGAAGTAGCAAAAGAGAAAAGAGTTAATGTGGCCAAATCAAGAATGAGAGGATCAACATTGGTTTGGTGGAATATGATGCAAGAAGAAAGGATACAAGAAGGCAAAAAGAAGATAACTTCATGGGAGCGTATGAAGATTAGACTTAAGGAACAATTCCTTCCAGGAGATTATGAAGTTCAAATTCATAAGAGACTGCAAAATCTGAAACAAAGGGAGATAGATGTCAATGCTTACACGGAGGAATTCCATAAGCTAAGCCTTAGAGCTAAGAAACATGATAATGAGGTGGAGAAATTGGCTAGATACATGAATTGATTGAGACAAAATATATAAGATGAAATCAATATCCTTACTCCTGATACTATTCATAAGTGTTTTTTAGTTAGCATTAAGGGTAGAAGACAAAATCAAGAGGAGGAATGAACAAAATCAAAAGTTTAGAGGTGGCAGATCCTTTAGACGAAGGGGCACTTTTAGTAGAGGACAACAAACATCAAGGAATGAAGAAAACTCCAGGAAAGAAGGTGGTGGAGACTCTTCAAGAGGGCCATTTAGAGGATCCTTCAGAGGAAGAAACAATTCTAGGGGCAAATTTGGAAGCTCAGGAAGAGGAAATTTAGTTTTCATTGGTAGATGTTACAATTGTAATCAAGTTGGCCACACAATGGGAAGGTGTCCGGAGAAAGCAACCAACTCTTCACACTCATACATGGGTAAGAGAAGAACACAATTAGTGTAGGATGAAGACAATCAAAGTGTGTCTTCCCCTCTCAGCAAGGTAGGCCCAGTGACAGATGGTGAAAGTCTAATGCTAAGGAGGTCTTTGTTGAAGATTCCTCAAGCTCAAGAGCCACCACAAAGGAAGAGTTTGTTTAGAACAACTTGTAAGTCTCAAGGAAATATTTGCAAAGTGATTGTAGACTCAGGTTCAAATGAGAATATAGTTTCAACTGAAATGGTGGATAAACTCAAATTAAAGAGGCTGCCACATCTCACTCCCTACAAGGTGTCATGGCTCAATCGGGGCCAACATGTCTTAGTTGATGAGAAAGCATGGGTAGACTATGAGATTGGTGAGTATAAGGACAATATTTTATGTGATATATTACCTATGGATGCTTGCCATTTGCTGTTGGGACGTCCATGGCAATTTGATGTAAAGGCTCAACATGATGGAGAAAAGAATAGCTATATCATTATCAAGAATGGTAAGAGGTATCAAATGGATCCATTACCTGATCCAAAAGAGGAAACACAAGTGGGATCAAGTGTGATGATTATAAGTGGGAAAGAGTTTCTTAAGGTGATGAAAAAAGAAGGAGATCAAGGATATGCTATTATGCTCAAACCTAGTGAAGAAGGTAAGACAGATCCAATGGAAGAAGTGCCACAAGAGGTGAAGGGTCTACTCAAACAATATGCAGAAGTAATAGGAGAAGATCTACCTGATTCTTTGCCACCAATGAGGGATGTAAATCACCAAATAGACCTAATTCTAGGGGCAAGTTTACCTAACAAGGTTGCCTACAAAATGACACCTTGTCAAAATGAAGAAATTGCCAAACAAGTGCAGGAGCTCTTGGACAAAGGATTCATCAAAAAGAGTTTGAGTCCATGTGCTGTACCTACTATCTTAGCACCCAAGAAAGGGGGAAAATGGAGAACATGTATAGATTCCAGAGCAATCAATAAGATCACTATAAGGTACCGGTTCCCAATGCCAAGGATAGAAGACCTGTTGGACAATCTTGGGGGTGCAAGCTACTTCACAAAGGTGGATATACAATTAGGTTATCATCAGATAAGAATCAGACCAGGGGATGAATGGAAGATAGCCTTTAGGACCAATGCTGGCCTCTATGAGTGGTTGGTCATGACATTTGGCCTTACCAATGCACCTAGCACCTTTCAAAGGCTCATGAATGAAGTCTTGGCTCAGTTCATAGGTAAATTTGTGATTGTATATCTTGATGATATTCTAATATTTAGTAGGTCCAAAGAAGAACATCTCAAGGATGTGGAGATGGTCTTGAAGAAGCTAAAAAAGGCACAACTCAAAATCAACCTTGAAAAGTGTGAGTTTCTCAAGATTGAACTTGTATATCTTGGTTTTGTCATTTCACAAGGTTGTCTAAAAATGGATCCTAGTAAGGTTGAGGCAATCCTTAGTTGGCCTACGCCTAAGAATATCAGTGATGTTAGGAGATTTCATGGGTTAGCATCCTTTTATAGGAAGTTTGTAAGAAACTTTAGTCATGTGTGTGCTTCTCTACTCAATACTATCAAAGGAGGAGTCAAGTGTCAGTTTAGGTGGACAGAGGAGGCCCAAAAGGGATTTGAGTTGTTGAAAAAGAAGATAGCTAAGTTACCTACCCTTAGGTTACTTGATTTCAATCAGTTATTTACACTTGAGTGTGATGCTAGTCAAAGAGCAATAGGGGCTGTTTTGAGTCAAGAGTGTCTTCCCATTGCCTTTTTCTCTGAAAAAGTTGAATGAAGAAAAACAAAAGTACTCTGTGTATGACTTGGAGTTGTATGCCATGGTGCAAGCCTTGAAGAAGTGGCGTCATTACTTGGTGCCCAAAGAGTTTGTGGTCTATATTGACAACCATGCCCTTAGTTTCCTCAATGGACAAGAGAAGTTGAATTAGAAGCACCTCAAGTGGGTAGAATACCTATAATCTTATACCTTCACTATAAAGCATAAGAAGGGCACCTCAAATAAAGTTACTAATGCACTCAGTAGGAGAGTCATGACCATACAAGAGGTTAAATTGCACAGTGTGGGGTTGGAGGAGTTGAGAGACCTCTACAAAGAAGACAAAGATTTTGCTAATATATATGCTACATGTTTTGATTTTTCTAACACTTCTCATGTTTCCTACTCAGAGTATATGATATAGGAAGGTTTGTTGTTTAAAGGACATCTCCTTTGTATACCCCAATGCTCTATGAGACAAAACATCATTCAAGAGAAACATCAAGGGGGTCTAGGAGGTCATATTGGCAATGATAAAACAATAGAATAGGTTAGTCGGTTCTACTATTGGCCCAAGTTGCAATTAGAAGTAAGGAGATTTGTTGAACAATGTGCCATATGTCAGAGAGAAAAAGGATCAACAAGTAATGCAGGTTTATATCAGCCCTTAGTCATACCCCAAAGGCCTTGGGAATGTTTGAGCATGGACTTTGTGTTGGGTTTACCAAGAACACTAAGAGGATTTGGTAGTGTTTATGTGGTGGTAGATAGGTTCAGAAAAAATGGCTCACTTCATCCCTTGTAAGAGTACCAATGATGCCACCTATATTACAGGTCTTTTCTTCAAAGAAATAGTAAGAATCCATGGACTTCCAGTTAACATTGTGAGTGATAGGGATGTTAAGTTTTTGAGTCACTTTTGGAGAACATTATGGAAGAAGTTGGGTACTAGAATCTCATTTTCATCTGCCTACCATCCACAATCAGATGGTCAGAATGAGGTGGTGAATAGGTCCTTGGGTAATCTCCTAAGGTGTCTCACTAAGCAGCATGGTTAGACTTGGGACTTGGTGATCAGCCAAGCAGAGTATGCATACAATGATTCAGTCAACCGGAGCACAGGGAAAAGTCCTTTTAAAATTGTTTATGGAATACATCCTAGAGGTGTCTTAGAACTTAGTGATATTAGTACAATGACCCACTAGAGTTCTCAAGGAGAGAGTTTTGTTGAAGGTATTAAGGAAATTCATGACAAAGTACGACAGTCCTTGCAACAAAAATCAGAAAAATATAAGGAACAAGCTGATCAATCAAGGAGGAACTTGAAATTTAAGGTTGGAGACTTAGTTTTGGCTTATCTCAGAAAGGAAAGACTTCCAAAAGGACAGCCAACCAAGTTGATGATGAAGAAGATTGGGCCACTCAAGATTGTGCATAAGTTTGGCCAAAATGCCTATGAGGTTGAACTACCTCCTTCTTTGACCATATCTCCTATTTTCAATATTTGTGACTTGTATCCCTATAAAAGAGAATCTCAAACCTCTCAGATGGATACCACATTGCAATCTGAAGAGGATTGGGTGAAGGATTTACCAGTTAGTCAACCGGTTCAGTTGGAAAGCATCTTGGATACCAAGGTGATCAAGAAGACAAGAAAGGGCATCTGCAAACATTATCTTGTGAAGTGGGAAGGTCTACCTGATTCAGAGGCTATTTGGATGTTAGAAGCTGACATAATTCATCATGGAGTGCAACTAGCAGACCTGATAACTCAAGGGACTTGAGTTCCTTGCCCCAGGGGAGTATGGTGCAGAGCACCTAGCTCAAAGTTGTCTTTTCTTGCATTTTAGTGTGATTTCAAGTTATTTTATGTTGTAATAAGGTGGAAAAAATCCTATGATGCTTTTTGAAGCCATATTTTGGTTGTCCACACTTTTGTTGTGCTCAGGATCCAAAATTGTCATTATCTTGAAATATTCTCAAAATGTCAATTTTTGGTTTGTACCAGGTGGATGCCTGGAAACTTGCTAGAATGTTTGGAAATGGTTTAAATCCATTGTGGGATGCAATTTGAGTGATTTTTTAGGCCTTGAGAGCCTTGCAGTGTTTTCGCACTCATAGGTAAAAGTATTCAAAAATTGGTCATGACAATTTTTGCATTTTTTAGGCAAAAGTTGCCCATGAAGGAAATGGCATTGAAAGTTGGTTGGAACCAAATTAAAGTGGTGTATAAAACATTCTAATCATCTCCAATAACAGGTTAATCAACTTTTGGTTTGCATTCAATTCATTTGCCAAGGGTTTCCTATGCTTTTTCTCACATTTGGACTGTTTATGCTTTGAATTTTTGATTTTTTATGACAAGTACGGTCTGGTACAGTGCTCATAGTAGAATAGAAAGTTATAAAATTTTTTTAACTTTCCAAAAAGTATAATATGAAGGTCTGAAGTGCTTTGGATCAAAAGTTATCACTGTTTTTGTAAAAATTGCTCACAAACCCTTGAAATTTGGGGTTTTGATTGTAAAAATGCATTTTACATGAGCATCCATGAATGGAACAAGTTGAAATAAATTGGATGGATTGGGTAGGATCTGTAAATAGTTTTAGAGTAGGTGTTTTGTGTTTTTGCAAGCCACAAGGAGGAGAATGGATGAGATGAATAACACACAAGCTTGTAGCTAGTGTGTGGGGGCAGCAGATATTGCTCATTTTTAGTGCCATGGAGAAGTGATACCCCAGCAAGCCATAGTGTTTTGGAAAGGTATATGGGTGTACCAAAATAATCCAATATTTTTTGGGTTGGTGATTTTGACTAGTGAAGAGTTTGGAGCACATCTTCCAAAACTGCTTGGAAGCCCCAAACCCCTTAAAAATAGCTCTTTTTTCAGTTACCCTAGTTTTACGAAAAACCCAGATGGGAAAATTTGTGATCTTGTTTAAATTACAAATGGATATCTTAATATGTAAAAATATCTAGGGGTTGTTAGGAAATTTTGTGGAAAAATACCAAAAAATAGTCCAAGAAGGGCTAGTCAAATGTGCCTAATAGCAGTCGGTAGAAGCAAGTTGAAATCCTAGGGCTTGGGAGGAAGGTGCAGACCTTGTCAGCATAAAATGACCTTGAAAATACCTGCACAACAATACCATAACCTTTGAACATGCTTTTAGAGTGAAGATCCTTGGTGGAGGTCTTTGGAGCCTAGTTGGAGCTTTGGGAACCTAGTAGGAGACCATCTCAAAATTAGAGATTTGGGTCAAAACCAACAAGAAACCTCAAGAGGATATACCTAGGAGGCAAGCCAGTATATTTTAGGCCTTGGAAGTCTAAGGAGTGTACCCTAACAAGTTACCTTGGAGGAGCTTGAGTAGAAGTGTGAGTAGAGGAGTTGGGGTGAGTAAGGGTGAATTGGAGAGCTAGGCACAAGACCTCTGCATCAGTATGGAGTTCCAATGAAAGGTATCCCAAGGAAATGTAAATGGTATTTTGTGTTGATCTTCAAGTGCTATTTTTATTTCATTATACCTAGAGAATCTATCCATAAATGATAGCATTGTACTGTTAGGATTCCCAATGATATTGAGAGGGGGGGGGGGGTGAATCAGTATCTAACCAGTAAATAGATTTTCTGAACTTATTAAGTGAATTGCATTCCAAAATAATGTACCGGTAAACAAGAATTAATGCAATAAATAAGAACAATAAACACAACATAGAAAGCACACCATAAAACAATATTTTTGGTGAGGAAACCCGGTGTGGGAAAAACCTCAGTGGGATTTGTGACCCACAATATTCACTCACTAGCCAATAAATGAATATTACTTACAATATGTGGTGCCTGCACATGCAGGAAGGCTCAATGCCTAGAGCTCACTACTCAATTACAAAAGGAAGTCTCATTGACTTACAAAAGTGGATTATAGAAATCCAAAGTAATGTACTGCTACAAAAAGCATATGCTATGCCAGGTTCAGTACACAATATGCCCTGTTGACTTACAAAAAGATATTACAATTAAATTCATTATGCAATAAACAAAATCCTATCAACCAGGGTGTCAGTAATAATCTTTGTCGCTGTCGGTGAACTATCTGTTGGTGTAAAGTCTGCCGGTGCTGGTGCCTGTCGGTGCCATAGGATTGCAAGGGTGCCATCAATGACAATACCTTCAATTACCTACAATTTCTCATTGGAGTGTGCATTTTCCAACAATATCCCCCTTTGGCATTGATGGCAATACTCATGAGATAAATTCAAAATTGTATCCAAAATGTGTTGTCCAAAAATCTTACCAAAATTGTGTGCCAATCAAAACTATGTGCTCCCCCTGAGTGGATGATATCTTCTGTTATCATTTTTCTCATCTCCACTACTTCCCCTTTGATATCAATGACAAAGGTTGTCAAAAATGCCAACTGAGTGTAGTTCTCAGTTGGATCCTTGTAAGCGGTGGGTTACAATCTGATATAGATCTACTAGTGCAAAATTTAAGCTGTTAGTGAACCTTTCACTATCCTTTAATGTTGCTTCTGTCCTTTGGATGGTACTGGTGAGTATGTACATTTTCTCTTTCGATGTCTTAAGTCTTGGAACAAGTGCCTTTGATATCTCTTTTCTCAAAGAGATGAGGATGTCATGTTTCGGACCTAGTCTACATTTTAGTTCCTTAGCCTTTGTATTTTAATCTCTCCTTATCTTTTTCAAAATTTTCAATTTTCTCTTCAAAGCCTGCAATTTCCTGCTCTATTACCGATATGGGTTTAGATGAACCTATGAGATTATCAACAATATCATTTATTTCCTTTTGTGCTCTGCTAATCTCTTTATCTATGTCCTCTGTCAAAATGTTGGTCTTGCATGAATCCCTGTACAACTTCTTAAAGTCCATTATTATTTTTCCTAGTGCCGGTAATAATGTGTCAATGTGTTCCTTACATCTGTTTATTGACTCTTCAAATAATTTTTCTTTCTCTTTATTCATTTTCTCATTGAAAGTCTCCTCATTAATTTGATCAACTATTAGTAGGTTGCCGGTTATGTATTTAGACAATGTGTCTAATTGGCTCAAAGAATATTTATTTACCACATTGCACTTGGGTGCAATCAGTTTCAAAATAGGGATGGTATCATCAATTGCCATATATGCAAGTGCATTGCAATCAGTTCTTTTCTTGATTGAGTCCAGCAATACCTCTGTTACATTGGCCGGTCTGAATTCTGTTAAGGAGGAACCAGATGACTGTCCAACTGCCTTAACAATCTGCAATCTGCTGGTGTGAGTAACCTCTTTGCTTATGGTGACCTCTGGTAGGTCAGTTTGAGTTTGCATCTCAACTAGCAAAGGCTTGGGTTTCTCAGCTGTTGCTGGTGGCACTATCTTTGTTTGAACCTTTACCTCAACCTTTTTCTCTTCAGGTTTCTCAATGTGCACCTCTGTCAGTTTCCCTGAGCTTTCCACTGTCAATTTCTCTGATTGTGTCTCAGTGTTATCTATCGGTTTCTCTATATGTACCTCTGAGTTGTCTACTTCCCGTATCTCAATAGATTTTACTGTGTTATCAGTAGCCGGTTGCTCTAATTCAATAGGTTTTTCAGTGTGTACATCAGTGGTATCTATCACCATTCCAGTTCCAAGGGGATCAGTTGATTGTTCAGTATGTGTTTCAATCCCAATCTCAACATTTCCAACTGTATCCTCAACATGTGTCTCTTCTGCAATGTTCTCTGTCGGTGGCTCAGTTGCCACATCTTTCTTCTCAGTGGTTTCCTTATCAACCATAATGTTAACCTCTTGTGTGTCAATATTCATAGTATACAACACCTCTGAATCATGATTGGTCTCTTCATGTGTTGTCTCCACACTCTCAACATTATCTATTTCCAGTGGTGTATCAACAGTTTCAACCGGTGGAGTATCAGAAGGAGGTGGGGGCAATTTATCTGTTACTTTTATGCTCGGAGGACCACCAACCTTGCCTTTACCTTTATCCTTATCCTTTTGATATACTCTGAAAGTCTTTGGTCATTTAAGTTCTTTCTTTTCCTTCTCCACAAAGAAGATATCCCATTTGTTTGCTGTTTCTTTAGATATCTCATTCACTCTGCCAACCATTAATGCTACATGCCGGTGACCGGTGGAAAGAACAGTCCTGTTTGCCTCACGTAGTAGTTCATCAATTTCTTTTGCTGACTTTACTGGGTGAACTGCAAGCATTTTTTCTACCTTTATCTTTTTATCCAATTCCACAATTGCTAACCTTTTTGCATCTAATCTTCTGTACAAGTCACTTGGTAGATCATCTACAACTTCTGTCAAAAATTTCTTGTATATTTCTAAGTGTAGAATAACACTATTTTCTATACTTTCCTTTTCCTCATTTGTAAAAGTTTTATACAATTTGTTGACATTTGACAAGTTTCCATCTTCAGTTATTTCATTTAGAAGATTGTCTATGGGAGGGATAACTTGTTTTTCCTTCTTCTTCCTAGGGGTCATTTTCTTTGCCGGAGGCCTTACTGCCTGTTGTTTCTGTCTTGTTCTCTTGGGTGTAGGAGAGGGTATCAGTGAAGGTTTTCTTTTTCTTTCTACCCTTTCGAATTCTGCCGGTATTTCACTGTCATAGGAGGTAGCAACCGGTGAAAGATGTGCTTCCGATTGTATCCCTTCCAAATCGCTTTCCTTGATACTAGTAATGTTTAACAAGTCTTCCTTAATTACTTTTGCCTGTTTTGTTGCTTTTCTAATTGTTTGTTCTACTTTCTTCACTTGTTTCAGTGATTGAAGTTTGCTTTCAATAGTTTTTGCATTTCCAAATACTTCTTCAGTAGGTTCTTTAGGAGCTTCAAGTAGGGCTTTTGCATATGTTTCTATTATGTTTTCATCTACCTCATAACCCATCTGTATAATCCAAATTATTCTTGGAACCACTGCCTCCATCCAGATTTCATCCTTCTTTATAACAAAGCATATTTCCTTTTGGTATTTATCAACTATGGTTTGGGATAGTCTTTCCCTAGTCTTTATTCTTGCTTTTAATGCCTGAAAGTGTTCAATTATGTTCTTTTCCCTGTCATCTCCCATGCCATTAAGAATATCCAAAAGTTGTTTGCCTATCGGTATGTCAAAGCCAAATTCTTTCTACCTATACCAGGAACTTCCTTGGTGATGTATAGCATCAGGCATGCAAGTAGATTTCCAAATCTGAATGTGCCTTTCTGGTCACCCTTAATTTTCTTTAGGTTGTTAATTAGTTCATCTTTTAACCATTCACATATGTCAATATTTGTATTACTGTTTACCATGTCATAAGCACTCTTGATACATAAACTAGAAACAAAGTTTAGTCTATTAGCATGTGTAGTCTTGTATCCTAGAATCATGCTAATGAATCTTACATTTATATCCTTCACATCATTCACTCTTAAGGATCTGCTATCATGTGTTGCACCGGTTAGGGTCATTACAGTGTTATTTGGAACCTTTTTAGTTTTATTAGGCCTGCTACCGGTGGAAGGTAAGCCTATCACTGCCCTAACTGCTTCTCTTGTTATCTTATGGATGGAATCTAACCAAAAGAACTCCCCATGAACTCTGCTTAATACAATCCTTATAACTTCTTTGGGAAAATCAGGAATGCTAAGTATCTCCACAAAACCTAGGGTTTCAATTATCTTGTGTTCCGACTTTACATTACCAATTACATCACAAATTAAAGTCCTATATATGTTCATAATCTCATCAACACCAAGTTTTTCAATATGAAAATGTATCTAAATCCTAGGGTCTTCAGCATATGCAACTCCTTTGGGTATTTTAGAAAATGCTCCTAGGGTATCATCCTGCCTCGCAACTTTGGGAATGATTTTAAATACGGGCCTAGAGCATTTAACCACTTCAATTATAATAGGGTTTGTAATGAATTCAGGTACAGAGGAGGAAGTCATTGTATAAATACCTTCATCTGCCTTTAGGTTTGAGTGTTTGAATGATTTTCTTCACTTCTCGCTATGGATGCCTTCACTCAAGTTTTTTGCGCTTTAAGGAAGTTTGAATGCTCGGTGAATGAAAAAGAGTGAAAAACACTTGATTTATAATGTCATTTCCTTCAACTACCACAATAAATGTCTGCCGGTTAAGTGAAACTTAACTCATTTGCCAGTAAAGAAGTATTTCAAGTTCTTACCATCAACTAAGGGTAAACTAGCATGATTTTCAATTTGTTGCCATACCCCCAAAAGGTTTCTTTTCAGTTAGATGAAGAATCTCTTGTCGGTGGAGTGATACTCTGTTCTACCGGTGAAGGAATAGCTTCATTAACATTCTGATCTGACTTTCTAATCCATTGTTTTGAAAATTCTTTCTTTACTTCTTCAACCTTCTCTTTACCTTTCAAACTGGGTCCTTTATTATTTGTCGGTGATGCCTTCTACAAAATTTTGCAATACGTCCAATCTTGTTACAAGCATAACAAGTCACATTATTTTTCTGAATAGCTTTTCCATATCCTATGCTAGTATGTGTTCTGCATTGATTAGATAAGTGTCCAAATCTTCCACAAACATAACATCTTACATTCATTCTGCAATTTTATGAGTTATGACTAATTTTTTTGCATGTAGAACATTGACCGGTGGGTGCATTAGTGTTATGATAGTTTCTAGATTTGCACTGATTTTCTCTATGACCATACTTGTTATAGTTAAAGCGTTTCCCATTAAATTTGTAAGCATTAGGTTGTCTTATTGGTTTACTGTAATCATGATTGTTTGCAGTACCGAAGCTTTCACCAACTTCAAAGCCAAGGCCATTAGTATCTCCATTAGGTTTCTGATTTTTCAGCATATTATCAAGTTCCTCTGAACTTTTTTTGAATTTCTCTTTGTGTTGATTTGCAACAACCAACTCATTTTCCAAGGTTCCCTTTTGTCTCAAGAGTTCAGTTTTGTCATTTTGTGTATGCATCAAATCTGTCTTCAACATATCATTTTCATGACTAAGTCTTGTGTTTTAGTTTCCATCATCATTTAGTCTTCTAACCAAGTCATCTTCATTCTTCTTTCTGTCTTCAATGTCTTTACAAAACCTCATAGTCATATCTTGCATCTCATTCCTCATAGTACTATTTTCTTGTCTCAATTTGTTCACAAGGTCATTAAGAGTTTCTTTTTCACCATCATCATTCTGCATCTTCTTAGAAAGTTCTCTTCTTTTGTTCCTAGAAATAGTGAGATTTTCTTGAAGTCCTTGAATGATTTTCTGTGCAGTTTTTAGATCATCTTCAAGTTTCATATTCTTCAACTTTTCTGCATCATAATCTGAAAGAGTTGTTTCCAATTGCTTTCTCAAGTTTTCCATTTGTACCGGTGTTAGAATCTCCCTCAAGCTGTTAGGATTATGAAAATAGAGGACCAGGCTCTGATACCAATTGTTAAGATTCCCAAAGATACTGAGAGGGGGGGGGGGGGGTGAATCAGTATCTAACCGGTAAATGGATTTTTTGAACTTATTAAGTGAATTGCATTCCAAAACAGTGTACTAGTAAACAATAATTAATGCAGTAAATAAGAACAATAAACACAACATAGAAAGCACACTTTGGCGAGGAAACCCGGTATGGGAAAAACCCTCGATGGGATTTTTGACCCACAATATTCACTCACTGGCCAATAAATGAATATTACTTAGAATATGTGGTGCCTGCACATGCGGGAAGGCTCACTGTCTAGAGCTCATTTCTCAATTACAAAAGGTAGTCTCACTGACTTACAAAAGTGGATTATAGAAATCTAAAGTGATGTACTACTACAAAAAGCATCTGCTATGCCAGGTTCAGTACCGGTTTAAGCTCTTGCAATAATCATAAACCTTACTCCAAATCTACCTTACTATTCACTCATCATATCCTATTCCATGCTACATACAAAATGATCTTCAAGATCTCATACTTATATGAGTCTTATTACAATATGCCATGTCAGCTTACAAAAAGATATTACAATTAAATACATTATGCAATAAACAAAATCCTGTCGGCCATGGTGTCGGTAATCATCTTTGTCGTTGTCGGTGAACTATCTACTGGTGTAGAGTTTGCCGGTGCCGGTGCCTGTCGGTGCCATAGGATTGCAAGGTTTCCATCAATGACAATACCTTCAATCACCTACAATTTCTCATTGGAGTGTGCATTTTCCAACATGCACGACCTGCTGTGAGATCAAAAATTAAATCAATGTTTGGTAATGAAAAATCATCTTTTGGACAAGCCTTGTTGATATCTTTGAAGTCTATACATATTTTGATGTTGTTGTCTAGTTTTGTAACAGGTACAAGATTAGAAATCCACTCAGGGTAGTCAATCGATTTGATGAAGCCAACATCCAATAATTTAGCAAGTTCCACTTTTGCCAATAGTGCCACCTATGGATGCATCTTACAAAGTTTTTTCTTAATCGGCTTGGCACTTGGAGTAATTGTCAAGTGATGCATAACTAAGTCAAGATCTAATCCAGGCATATTCTCAATTATTTTAGACTTGCAATAGGCCAGGGCCCTTCCCCACTTATTTTGATAAAAACATCATAAATTTTAAAATTTAACCAAATAGATGTCAAAAAATAATCAAAAAATAACCATGTCAAAGAATAATTAAAAAATAAATAAAATTGATCTAACAAAAGCATTAATGAGTGCACAAGGAATATTTCAAATTTGATTTCATTAAGATAAAACCAATTTTTTTGTGTAAATTATTAACTCCTTCACATGATGACAACAAAAATTATTAATAAATAAATGTCTAATTAAAGCATTGCATTTCTTAGACCTCATATTTTTTGAAATTTTTAAATATATTTGATTGGGAGCACATCCATTTATACTAAATAGTAGAAAGCAAAACGAATTACAACATTTAGGATGCCCTTGTAGGAACCTCATTTTTTAAGCTTGGATAGTGACGGAGGAGATACTGATGAGGGTTTTCCTTATCTCTGAATATTAGAAGTTTATTTTTAGCTCATGTGGGTACTTCAACTTTGATTTAAAGAAATAAAATAATTTGACAATGTATGTTTGTACTAATAAAGAAACATATGCCAATCAAAAAAGCAATCATGGCTTTGAAATAATTTGTGATTATAGCATGGATATGTGTATGCATGGTTAAAATATTATAGATAGGGGACATTTATCTTTGAATTTATCTCATCTATTAGAGAAATTAGTTGGATATGATAGGAATGAGTCATTCATTGTCCTTTGCAGGAATGTTGGTCATTCTTGTTTTGTAATTTTTATTCATGATTAACAAATTTTTATGTCTATTGTGTTTTAAAAAAAATATACTAGAAGGTAGTAATTATGTTGAGGTCTTCTAGTTTTCTATGGGGGGACGCAGTACCAGATTTATTCTTCTGACTTTATTATTTCATACATCTATTGTTGTCTTACTTGCTATTATATACTACAAAGAATTTAAAGGAAAAAAATCCAGAAGAAACATGGAGTGAAATAAAAACATAATATATTCTAAATAAATGACTTACAAAGGGTGTGAGGTATATAATTCCGTAGAATGCATGGACTAACACAATATATCTCACTTGAGAATTTTAAGATGTGCAGTACGTTCACAGTCTAGAATAAATGAGAAGAAAATCAATGAGTTCATAATGAATATTTGATCTAACCAAAATATTAATGAGAATTTTTTATCTAGAAGCAAAGAGTACAATTTAGATTGAACAAAAACTTATTGAGTGTGCAGCGAATACTTAAAATTTGATTCTAGCTCCATTCTGTTAAAATATATATATGTAAATTGGTTCCCACACATGTGATGCCAACCACTAGGATGGACATTATTAATAAATAAGTGTTTCTCTAATTAAAATATTGGTAGTTTATTTAGATATAATTTTTTTATAAATCCCCTTTCTTGGCTATGATTGTTACAGTGCAAGGTGATTTCTCGTTGTCTATGTTTTATTCGCTTGTCCCTCTATATTGGGGTGTCATGTGGGTAGGTGCTAGTTTAGGGTTCTAGGGTCTTCGTCAAAATTTGATATATGTAAGAATGTAACTCTATTTTGTGATAGGCTCGGGATCCCCATCAAAACTTGAATCATCTAATCATATAGTTCTATCATGCCCCTATTCTAGCTCTAGTCAAAAGCTATTATTTTTTATTTTGTTTTGGTCTCACATCTTGTGAAACTCAATCCTCTCACCTCCTAGTGGTTTTTCTTTTTGCATTGTTGGCATCTTTGTTATGGGTTTGGTCCCTTTCTCATACCTAATCAATTTTTTTTATTTATAAATTAATAAATGTATTTGATTGGGAGGACATCCATTTAAATTCAATGATAGAAAGAAAAACCACTTACAATATTATGGGTGCACTAGAAAGATGGATTTGTTTTTCTTCCTATGGGAGCATATACTAAGATATGTGATATACTTAATTCTATTTTTGTTGATTATTCTTGTTTTTCTTTAGAGGATCATGATCTTTTGACTTGGAGTTATTATCCTAAAGTGATTTATTTTGCATCTAGTAGATATTTAAAAAATAAAAGCACATTTTGATTATTTTCACGGGTATAATAAATTTGGTTGCTCCAAGTAATTTTTTTGTGTTTTGTTGTATTGCCAAAATAAGTGCCTTAGCTAGGATAACATTCAAAAGATGAGATTTCAAGAATCTTTTAAATATGTTTTCTATGGGGTCGATGAGGAATTGGTGTCTAATATTTTCTTATAGTGCCACATTTTTGGGGGGGTCTTTGGAGGTAGTTCTGGAATATTTTGGAAAGACCCTTATTCGTAATATTTATTTATCTAAATTATGGGCTACTTTAAAGTTTTGTCTCAATTTTGCCTCTATTTTGTTGGTTACCTATGATATTGATCCTATCTTTATCCATTAGAAAATTTAGTTGGAGGGGAATCAACAAATCTTCTAAGGGTATTAGAGTCTCATTAGGCATGTTAATCAAACATTTTAGAATCTATAAAAGAATCTTTAACAACAAAATTCTTAGGGTAATATTGGTGAAGCTAAGATTGGTGGTGTTGGCTATGATAGAAAAAGTTTGGTTTGTTCCTTCTTCTCGTCTACCATAAAATTTGATATTAATATTCATATATAGGATCATACTATCTTTGTGTACTAGAGAAAGCTTGTGATTTAGGCTGGAAATAGAGTATTTGTGAGATAGAATTTATTATTTAAGTTTCTATTTGAACAAAGGGAGTTTTGAGGAATCTTCTTGTCGCTTAGTATATTTTGTGGCACACATTCTTTATCTTTCTCAAGTCATAATTTAATCTCATTTTTTCATTTTTCTTGAATGTTGTCACTACTTGTCTTGTTAAATGGGCTTCTAAGGCTAGTTATGGTTATATATGGAAATTTCTAGAGTGGCAGTCTCTGTCCTCTAATCAATTTTCATAGTTTGTTCAACTTCTTTAAAATGATTTAAGTTGATCATTATCATTATTGTTTTCAAATGACCAAATTTCTATGTTTTCTATTTTCATTTAATTCTTAGTGGTAGACAGATAATGATAAACCTCTTTAAATTTTAATTCTTTTAGTTTTAGTGATAATTATTATTAGAATTTGAAACACCTCAAATAATTTTTCTTATACTTTAATTAACATACTTTTTATTTATTTTTAAAAAATATTCTTAATGCTGGGTATGAATCCAGTATAATCTTAAACAGTGAAAATGATTCAATCTAAGAAAACCATTAATGAGTCCACGGCAAATATTTTAAATTTGGTTCCCTTCTGATTAAAAAAAATTCAAGGTGAATAGTTCCCTCATACAATGACAACCACTAGGTTGCCAGATTGTTTTGATCGAACTTTTTTTTAAATCAATAAATGTATTGGATTGGGGAACACTCCCATTTTATATACCGATTAAAGGCTTACAACATTGGGGATGTCGTTACAGGAATGTCCTACTAAAGGCTTGGATAGTGATGGAGGAAATGCCGATTAGGGTTTATCCATCTCCCCCAATATTCGAAATTTGGTTTTAGCTCACGGAAGCATTCGGCAGTTCAGTTCTTAGAGAAATTAAACAATTCGACACTGTATCTGTGTTTTAATAAATTGAACCTTTATGCCAATAGAAATATCAATCACAGCTCTGAGATAATATGTCATTGTAGTATGGATAATATACTGGGTGTTAATAATTATATTGAGGTCCTCCATTTCTTCAAGTCCCCCATGGGACGAAGCACTGTCATATTACTTCTTCTAACTTTACTATTTCTTACATGTGTTATTGCTTTAGCTTGTGACTTGCTGTTATCAAGAAAGAGGAGTAAATGGCCTCCTTGTCCTCCCAGGCTACCGTTATTGGGCAACCTTCATCAGATAATCAAAGGAGTCAATTTTCTTTCAAGCCTGACAAATATGGCCAAGTCGTATGGCCCTGTAATGACCGTGTGGATGGGGCCATTGCCTGCGGTAATTCTCACCGGCCAAACTGCAATCTGGGAGGCGCTGGTAAACCAAGCCTCCAATTTCGCAGATCGCCCAACGATTTTCGCGCTGCAGTACACCACCGCAAACTTTAAAACTACCCTTGCTTCTCCCTGCAATGAACGTTGGACTCAGCTCAGAAAGCTTCTCCACAACAATGTTCTCAGTCCCTTCCACGTTGCAAGCCAGACCACTTCACATCAGGCATGTCTCGCTGATCTCTTCAACACCATAGCAATGGAGGAGGAGGCAAATGACGGCGTGGTGAGGCCTTTAGAAGCTTTGAAAATGATGGCAGTGAATTTTTTAGCCCTATTATGCTTTGGCCCTGATTTCCAAGACCAGGGTTTGCTCGTCATGCTGAATGAATTAGTTGTTGAAAGTATTAGGTTAAGTGATGAAAGAGATAATGTTCTGCTGAATTCATTTCCTTATACTCGCTACTTTATTCCTTCATCAAAAAGAGCTGTGAAGAAGTGGAAGTCTCACCGAGCTGCTATTCTGCAGCTGTTATTGCCTTTGATTCAATTTGCTCGCAGTGATCGGGTATACTTCAAGCAGAGTGCTTCCGATTGCTATTTGAATTCTTTGCTTTCCGTGGGCGAAGAAGAAGAAGATGAAGAGAACAAGTTAAAGTTCTCCGATGAAGAAATAGCCTTAAACATGTTCGAGCTCTTTTTTCTCGCAGTAGATAGCACCTCCACAGCTCTAGAATGGGCTCTCGCTTATCTCATAACCCATCCTAACATACAAGAAAGGGCTTATCAGGAGGTAAGACTAGTTATGGATGGAAAAAAAGGTGGGTTGCTATGTTTGAAGGATTTGGGGAAGCTGCCATACTTGCAAGCTGTTGTGAAGGAGACGTTAAGAAAAGAGTCCATAGCGCCGCTTGCAATTGTACACCAAACTGTGGAGGAGTGTAAGGTGATGGGCATCACTATACCAGCGAAATCATCAGTACTTATAAATCTGCACAGTGTCTGCAATGATCCTGTAGCGTGGAAAGAGCCTGATCAGTTTATTCCGGAGAGATTTCTTGGCAATATGGATTCTGACAAGGTGAGAATGTGGTATCTACCGTTTGGAGCAGGAAGACGAGTATGTGCCGGAATGGACCTTGCTAACTTTCATGTCCCCATCACTCTTGCCAATTTATTGCTTAAATTTGAGTGGGCATGTGTGAAGGAAGGGAGTCCTCCGGACCTAACCAGGCATATTCCTTCCTTACTCGTGTCTATGAAATATCCATTGGAGGCTCGCATAACCTGCCGTTAGAGAATTCTCTGGACTTATTTCTGTTCCTAGGTTTTGTTTCTATTTCAAGTAGTAATCTCAGTAAAATTCTGACCGCTGTGCATACCAGTCCCATAATAACAAGTGATTCGAGCCAATCTCTAATGTTTGATGTATCGCAGAATGGAGATGCCAAGAATAGAATGGATAAAAGAAAAGGAAAATTAAAATTATGCCTGTCTATTTGTTCTTGTTTGTTCAAGGAATCTACGTCCCTTTTGAATGGTGACAACATGGAAGAGACATATATGGCGAGACATATTTGTTGTTTTCGAAGCATTTGAATTATCTTTTTTTTAATAATTAATTTAGTTTTGAATATGGTTTAGTTTTATTTAGAGATAATTTAAAAATTAATTTTTATAATTATTTTTTAATATTTATTGTTATTCTATTTAAAAAAATAATTAATAAAGTAGTAGATTATTTTGAGGGGTTGATTTTTAATAATTAAGAAGTAGTATATTATTTTTTTAGGTGAATGTTTTTTATTTAACTTGATTAAATAATCGATACTATAATATTCACACAAAAAAGGGTTGTAGATAGTAACACCCATAAAGTATAATTAAATGAGGTTCAATACAAAACTGAATTAAAAAAAGGGCTACACCAAAACAAAGTCCAAGTAGCCAAACAAAATCTAAAGGGAGTCATTTTTTTGTAATCTAGATTGCCATAAACATTAGTGGAGACAATGACATTAATTGGCTCCCATCTAGTGAAAGAGCCTTATTTTTTAGTAGGATTGTCTATAGATTGTTGAATGCAAGGAAAAGAAATTTTATTTAAGTAGCTCATGATGAGGTTATTTTCTTGAGTCAAGTCAACTAGGATTGTCTCCCTAACCATAAGACAAGGTAGAAGGCATCTAGTCCCAACCATCATAAGGAGCAATATTCTTGGGCATAAAAGGTTGAGAGTCGCACTAATATTAAGAATATGATCCATTCTGTCATTGACTATGCTCACACCTCATAAGATAGCTATGTTGGACCTATGCCCTCATTAAGGAGAGAGAAAACCATGTGAAACTCTACCACTACTGCATTGTGCATTCCCTAATAGTCCAACAACTCCTCAAGATGAGACACTTCAAGGATGACTTTTTGAGCTTACACTTGAATCTACATAGGAGTATTAGAGAAAATCATGGCTTTAGTGTGCAACGAAAAATAATAATTACCAAAAGAATAAGAAAAAATAGAAGTATTTCTATCTTTCAAAATTTTGAAAAGAATTTCTACTCTAAAACAATGAAAATCTACATAGACTCATGTGAGAGATAAGGCTATAAAATTTGGTATAGAATGCTCTATACCATACAAGATTTGGCTACAATTTTAGCTACCCAAGATCTATGAGCTTCAATGAAAATACAAGAGATATCAAATATGAAACAATATTACCTTTTTACCAAGGATGCAAAAATTATACAATGATATGGTTTAGGGTAATAATTATAGATTAAAAATAGAAATAAAACCCCCTGGTTATATAGGCCAAGGTTAGATATAGGACTACATAAGATTATTTCACATGCCTAAATGTTCTCACTTGGGACATAAGGTGATAAATATCCCATGTGTAACCTAAGTAAAATTAAGTAAACTATTGTGAATATTACCTCAATTTTGGACAATTAGGTGGATCACCCTATTAACACTAGAAAACCCCAATTTTTAAGACTAATTATATGCAAAGAGAAAGGGTTAGGCCTAAATGACTTGAAAAATACAAGGATTTGAACTCTAAATCTTCATGAGTTTAGAAAAAAAATAAAAATATTATTTGAAGGATTCTCTATGGTGACAAAATGAGCAAAAATGATGGGGAACACCCATATGTGCTAACTGACTACTCAAAAGGATTCCCTAATATAAAATATAGACAACAAAGTGAATTAATTTAGGATCCAAAATAACTAGCCAAATACATTATAATTTGTGATCCCAACTCCCAACAAATGACTAAAACTTCTACTAGAGATTAAGTTGATTAAGCTTAAGAATATGGGGAGACAATGACATGTAACCTTTGTGAAGCTTGTATATATAAAGAAGCTTTCAAAATACTCTTGATGGAAAAATCTCCCTAGATTTTCATGGTGTCTCATATGGTAAGAAGGATACCAGAGTAAAGGCTAAGTTCCAATTCAAATGATCCATTTGCATTCCATAGGTAATCCATAATGAAATTATAAAAGTTTTAAATATTCGTTTCCTTCTAAATGTTTGATAATCAATTTAAAAAATAAAGAAGTGCCTTATATGTGAATTGAGAGAAAACTTAGACAAAAGAATAATGAGATAGGAAACATAAATCCTAGAATACTTGTTAGTGTGAATGTGGTTATTTCCTTTCTAGTTATTAGTGGGAACCTATTAACAAGTTAAGTTTAATTAAGTGTTATGTTTGTTTTTCTTATATCCTACCTGTCACTTTCTAGAAATAAGTTATGATGAGAATATGTCTCGTTATTTACTTTTACTCATTTAGATGTTTAATATTTACTTTGGGAATTTATTATTTTGCATTGAGCATTTAATATTTGCATACTTTGTCACACCATGTCTATAAATTCAAGGTACTTGTACATTGTATTATATAATAATAGATCATTTTCATATAAACTAATTCTTTCTCAATATTCATGCAAGTTCATGTTGTAGCACTCTCTTGTAGAAATAATCTTTCTTGGTTGATCCTTTTAAGTCTACAAATTCATTATGGGTTAACTAGAATTTCAAAATGGTATTAGAGCTATGGCCTTGTAAAGCCCTTCTTATATTAGAGAGTTGAGGTATTTATAGATGAAATATTTTCATTGTAGGCTGATTTGGATACTTTTGGAGGAAATTTGAGCTTCCCATTGAGACAATGATAGTGGAGAAAGACAAGATTGGATTTTGTTTCATCTAAATTTGACCATTTTTGTCAAATTTTTGAGGTTTTGAAGTTAGGCTATTTTTTAATTCTAGGAGGTACACGATCATTTGGAGCATATTGATCCAAATACAACCCTTCCATTATGTCCAAAAGGCCCAAAAACCCCCAAAACACCTATCAATTCATCAATATATGACATTTTTTCTCTAGGCATCGGAGATTTTTCACCCATTTTGATGATTATACAAATCATGTATGAATTTTGTATAGTTCATACATATCGTATGGATAAGAAAGAGAAATTTGTTTACCCTCCTTAACTATTTTTTTGCATAGCACATTCGAGAAACATTTTGGTTTTAATAAACTTTATCAAGTGACTTTAAGTGATTTTCCTTTTTGAGTACAATCGATACACATTAGTACTTTTTTGTAGAATTGAAAATTGTCATTTTTCTTTCCATAGTCGACTTCTTTTTGGTGGATCTAAATTTTTTTATTATGGGGGTCCACACTTTAAATTTGATGGTTTGTGATTATATTTTGGAGGTCATGCTTTCAATATCTATGGTTGTTATTGATTCTTGGTGGTAGTGTACACATTATATGCAAGGTCAGTCACATTGGTCCTTTCTTGAATCAACACCCTTTTTTGACTAACACCACAATTATCACTAGGCCTCTACTAGATGCTTTTCTAGTGGCATAGTTTTTAAAACCACCACCACCTCCTACCTTAACACCACTTCATCTGACTTGTCTCTTGCATCCAACCATATTGAGCCCCTTATCTAGGCCCTTTGTCAGTTGCCTAAGCCCTCGGGGTTTATTTTTTATTGATTGTTCCCATCCATTTCCATATTAGTGATTGAGAGATGGTGCTAGGGGGATTTTTAACCCTTTCTATAGGCTTCATATAGGCCTTTATTTATGGAGAATAACTTGGGCATACATAGTTATTTTTCTAAAAATGATATATTGTTAGAAAGCTAATTCCACCAGCTCTATAGTGGTGCAATATATTTTATCATATTTTATTGTTTGATAGTATTTATTGCAACTTGAAGTGGACATTCCATTTTTTACTCCCGACCTCATAACTTTTTGTCATTATAACTAGTTTTTGTGATGTCTTCCAGCATTGGAAAGATATTAAGGAGATCTATTATTTAGCTCATAAACTTTCCAAATTCAACACTAGGTATTATCTATTGAATTTTTGCAATTTGAGACATTTTCTTGATTACTTGGACATCATGTTGCTTGGAAAGGTACTATATATTGACATGGTTTTGTTTTTGTGATTTTGAAAAAATATCATTATTTGCAATGGGTTTTTCATTTCATCATTCTTTGATTATACTATAGAGGAACTATAAATAATGAAAAGATGACATTATCACCCATCATAGGTGGCTTCATTTATTGCCCCATTTGTTTAATCTTGTTCTCCTACCTAATACACTTGGTAAAAAAAATTCTTGGAATTGCAAAAGGGATCATGTCATATAAAATAATACTATGCATGTAGATGATGTCATAGAAAATCAAACTTTTGTACCTTTGTATCTTTGGGCTTCACTACAAGCCACCATAATTTATTTTTCAATAATATACCAACATTTCTAGAATAACTCAACATAAAATTTATTAGGCCTTTAAAATTTATTTGAGTTCACATACAAGGAATCCAATATCTTCTCCCTATTGAAGCCACCATTAAGATTTGACTATCATGACTTGTGATGATGAAGGGAATGAACTGTAAGAAAATTTTTTGTTCCTACAATTTTAAATCCTTCCCACTTCTTAGTAATTCACTAAGAAGATTGATTCAACCGTGATGAGTTTAGGAGCAATGAGAGATTATCCTCTATCATTCGATAGAAGTGATTATTTTAGCTTCTTCTTTCCTTGGTTGAGTTGTGAAAATGTTTTACGTTTTTTTCACCTTTAGCTAGATAAATTTATCTATATATTTACCTCTAGGTTTTATTTTTCTTTTCTTGTACATCTATTAGTATTGAGATAAGAGATATTTTCTTCATAAATTAATCCTACTCCATCCCTCTAACTATGATTAATTCATTTAGAATGTTTAGTTCTATTCCAATCATTTCCTTTTCAACATAATATTATTGAAAAATTGTATTATTGTTGGACAACCTTTATGGATATTTAGGACTACAATTCTTTTACTAGAACATACATATTGGTTCTTCTTACTTTTAGAAGCTCACTTCTCTAATGTTTGACAAGATCTATGAAGGATTGATCTTAAATTACATATTTTTAAAGGTGAAGGTGTGTTTTGGGTTTAGAGGATTTTCCATGAGTTGTAAAATCAAAGGAAAGTGATCTAAACACAATTGTATTGTTGGAGTAGTTTTAGGACAATTAGGTCCTTTGATTTCTTGTTCACTTAGGATAAATTTAGGTGCTTTATTTTATCTAGGTGTTATGCTTTATTAGTTGAGTTCACTTAAACGCACTTCTAGTTATCTTTTTTACCTTGTATTTGAGCTTAATTTAGCTCCTAATTTTCATTGCATTAGTTCTTCTAATTTTAGGATTACGACATCTCTCGATTTCTATAAAGCAATTCTTTCATTCATTGTAATTGTACCTTCAATATTTTATCTTCAACTCTTTTGTGCAATAATAAATAATTCTCTAGTTGTTATAGAGCATACAATCTTTGCTTGATCTCTTTTGTAAAATAGGTATTTTCCTTGCAAATGATTCTTGGCTCATGTGGTTAATCATGAAACTTCTATATGGTAATAGATCCTATTGTCAAGTTCATGTTTACATGCTTAAGGAATCCAACCTAAGGAAATTTTTATATGCACATTGGGTTCAAACAAAGGTCACCATTCTGTCCATAGCATTGAGAAACACCAAGATCGATTGTTATTTCATCAAAATTTGAGCAATTTATAAATTGTGTCAATTTCGATGAGGGCACAAAAATTTACGCAAAATATGGGGGTAGCTGAAAATATAGGAACTTTCGTACAAAAGGAAGGTCACCATCATGCTCAGAAGGCCCAAAAACCCCTAAATCGCCTATCAAATTGTTAAAATCGAAGGTTGGAAAAAGATTTGGTGAAAATTGGCTAGCACATTTTACGCGGCCCACAAATCTGTATGGCCATACCGTCTGCACATGCGTTAGTACCTACATCAGAATTTTTTTTCAAAAAAGTCACTTTCATGTATAAATCTTCGTGTTAAAAAAATTGAAGGAAGGAATTTTTTATTTGAAAAAAATGCAAAGTCAAAGAGAAGGTACATACCTATTGCATGTGCAGGCGTTACATACTGCTGACATCATCAATCAGTCCCCTAAATTTAGTGGACCCACTAAAATAGCCACTTTTCTAAATTTAGCAGAGTTTCCTATTTTTATCTTAATACCTTCAAATACCTACCTTCAGTTTTTCGTCCATAACTTCGTCATACGAAATCAAAATTGGGCAAACAGGGTATCATCAAAAAGTTGGTTCCATCACAAATAATAATTTGATAATGGTTTTGTGAGATTCTACACCAATTTTCCACATCAAGCCTCCAAATTTAGCCTTCAATTTCACGCTTTTTGGGCCATATCTTGCACATGGGTATGTGTAGGATCACGGTGGGCCAAAACATGCCCTTAAGTGGCAATGAAATTTTAGAAAATCAGAGTTACGCAACTTGACATAAAATTTGAATAAGTTATGAACATTATTTTAAAAATGTGTAAGAAGAGAATTTGTAGAAAATTGAATCTAGTTTCTACGCTACTAATTATTTTTTGAAAAAAAAATCGATTTGATGAAAATTTGAATTTCAATGCAGTGGTACTAAAATTTCAAGAAAAAGATAAGTATTAGGTGTATGTCTGACCACCCTAATCACAATATTTTTTTATAAGATTTATAATATAAGTAGTAGACTCATGTCCAGATTTGACACATATTTTTTTGTAATTTTTTATGAAGCAAATAATTAATTATGATTTGTTTACTACAACTTTTTCAAAAATTCAAAAACTCCTACATCTAACCACCGTAAGTTGGTCTTAACTTTATGAAATTAATTTTATTTTTCCTATAGTAGACGAAGCATAGAATGTGAGGCATGTTTCAGATTCAAAAAATGTGATACCGTTTGAAAGTTATGGGTGTTTTTCAATCAGCCTATCAAATGGGACTTTAGACAGATTTCAATTAGAAAATAAATAATTATTATTTATTAAAGACAAAATAAGACAAACCTTATATTGTTGGAAAGCTGAGAATGTCCTTAAAAAGCCCTTTTCATTTTATCAATTTTTGCTAAAAAAAAAGTTGTTAGCCACTAGTGCGAAGTCTGGAAAATCAAAGAATACTCAAAAACACATTTTTCTATTGACTTTCCAAGCTTGCCATTTCCAAGCCAAATCCCAAAGCATTCCCGAGCCAAAAATGGAGGGAAAAAATTATGTGTTTAAAAATCGGATATTCATTAAAATCAGATACCCGTTTAAATCGGATATCCGTTTTGAAAAATAAAAAAACATATTTTAGTAAATTGGGCATAATTTTTTGCATTTCATATCGAAATTTTGATTTTTTACAAGCGTTGGAAAGGTAATTTAGAGCTCTATGATATGGAATAGGCATTTTTTTAATATTTTATTTTAAAATAATTATAATTTATTTAAATTCATCCTTCATTTTTAAAACATCAAAAGCTCACAACGTTTTCATATGAATTTCATATTTCATGAATTTTTGTAAAAATCATCTCAAAATAATGGAAACACTAAATAAGTAATTAATTATAGAAAATTTAGGAATTTTATTGAGTCCAATAAATTTTGATAAACCATTTTATCTCTCTTTGTTCCTTTCTCTACCTTTCTCTCCTAAACGTATCACTCCACCTGTTTGTTTTCTTCCTCCCTCTCTTTTGTCCATATTAATACATCTCTTTCTAGACCTATATCTATAACTCTCATTGAATACCTCATTCCTTCTTTCAAGATCTACACTTATATTTCTACCTCTTCATCACTTCCTCCTCTATCTCACTCTCTCTTCCCTAAGATCTAGACTAGTCGTTCTGCATTTCCTTATCATCTCTAGCAACAAAATTCAGAGGGGACAAGGAGAGGCATAGGGAAGTATCAACAAAAGGAGAGGGGGAGAGAGGTGAGAAGGAGAGGGTAATTGTGGGGAAGAGAGAGAGTGTATGTATGAGAGAGAGGTAATTATGTGGTAGGCAAAGAGAGAGAGAGGGTGATTGGGGTGAAGAGAGAATGAGAGGGAGAGTTTGGGATTATTAGGGGGTAGGAGGAGAGGGGGAGAGGAAAAAGTATCAGTAAAGAGAGAAGAGAGATGGGGAGAGAGGTGAAGAGAGATATAGAGAGTAATTAGGGGTGGGGACAGGTAAGTTTCTATAAATGCATAGGAGAGAGGTGAAAGAGAGAGGGTAATTGAGGGGAAGAAATAATGTGAAAGAGAGTTGGGTGTAATTAGTGGATAAGAAGAGAGGGAGAGGGGTAAGTATAAACAAAAGGAGAGAGGGAGAGATGTGGAGAGAGGTGAAGAGAGTGATAGAGAGAGCATAATTAGGGGGAGGGGGAGGGGGGAGAGCTTAGTATTAACAAAGAGATAGAGAGAGAGGGTAATTAGGGGGCTCTCTCCCCATCTCTAGCCCCTCTTCCTTTGTTGATACTCCCTCCCTCTCTCTCCCCCTTTTTTTTATACTTCCCTCTCCCCCCTCTCCCCTCCCCCTAATTACCTTCTCTCTAGACCTCTCTTTGAACCTCTCTCTTCTTCTCTCCCTCTCTCAATTTGTTGATACTTTCCCATTCCCCCCTCTCCTCATACCCCCTCATTACCCCCAACTATCTCTAATTCTCTCTTCCCCAATTACTATCTATCTCTCACACCTATCTCTCCCTCTAACTTTACCCCAACTCTCTCTCATTCTCTCTTGACCCCAATTACCCTCTCTCTCACAACACTCACCCCCTTGAGCTCTTGTTTTTTTACTTCACTCTTCCATTCTCCCCCTCTCCCCTCCCCCTTAATTAACCCCCCATATATCTCTCTCTCTCTTGATACTTCCATCACCCCCTCTCCCCTTCCCCATAATTACCTCTCTCTATCTCTTTCTTCACTTCTTTCCTCATCTCTTCTTCTCTACCTCTGTTGATGATTGCCCCTCTACTGCTCTCCCCTACCCCCTTATTTACCCAACTGTCTCTCATTCTCACCTCTCCCCAATTACATTTTCTCTCTTTAAGATCTCTTCAACTCTCTTTCTCTACTCCCCCAATTATCCCCAACTCTCTCTCTCTCTCTCTCTCTCTCTCTCTCTCTCTCTCTCCAATAAACCTCTCGTTCTGTAACCTCTCTTCCACCATATGACCCCTTAGGACACCAGATGACCCATTAGAACATCATATTGTCCTAAGGTTTTATGTGGTGTCCTAAGGGGTCATATGGTGTCCTAAGGGGCCACACATATATTAGAACACCATGTATAACCTCTTAGGACACAATATGGACATCATGGTATCCTAAGGGGTCATATGGTGTCTTGAGGGGTCAAATTGTGTCCTAAGGGGTACTAAGGTGTCATTAGGGATCACATGGGATCCTAAAGAGGCACACATGTGTTAGGATACTATATAACTCCTTAGGACACCATATGACCATTAGGAGATCATATTGTCCTAAGGGGTTATATGATGTCCTAAGGGGTAATATGGTGTCATTAGGGGTCATATGGGGTCATACGAGGCCACACATGTGTCAGAACACAATATGACCCCTTAGGACACCATATGGACATCATATGGTCCTAAGGGGTCATATGGTGTCCTGAGGGGTCATATGGTGTCCTAAGTGGTCATATAGTTTCATTAGGGGTCATATGGGGTCATAAAGGGCCACACATGTGTCAAAACACCATATGGCCCCTTAGGACAAATATGGCCCCTTAGGACAAATATGGGGTCATAAGGGGTCATATGGTTTCCTTAGGAGCCATATGGTGTTCTAAGGGGTCATATGGTATTGTTAGGGGTCATATGGAGTCCTAAGAGGACATACAAGTGTTAGAACACAATATAACCCCTTAAAACACCATATGACCTATTGGGACATCATATTGTCCTAAGGGGTCATATGGTCTCATAAGGAGTCATGTCATGTAATAGGATGTTAGAAGGGGTATTATGGTTTCCTGAGGGGTCATATGGTGATATTTCTCTAAGGGATCATATAGTGTCATTAGGGGTCATATGGGGTCCTAAGGGGCCACACATGTGTTACGACAACATATGACCCCATAGGACACCATATGACCCATTAGGATATCATATTGTCCTAAGGGGTCATATAGTGTTTTAAGGGGTCATATGGTGTCGTTCGAAATCATATGGGATCCTTTAGGGCCCACACATGTGTTAGAACACCATATGACCCCTTAGGACACCATATGGACATCATATGGTCCTAAGGAGTCATATAGTGTTGTTAAGGGTCATATGGGATTCTAAGGGGCCACACATGTGTTAGAAGACCATATGTACCCTTAGGACACCATATGACCCATAAGGACATCATAGTATACTAAGGGGTCACATGGTGTCATAAGGAATCATGTCATGTACTAGGATGTTACAAAGGGTCATATGGTGTCGTTAAGGGTCATATGGGGTTCTAAGGGGCAACACATATGCTAGAACACCATATGACCCATTAGGAAACTGTAAGACCTATTAGGACATCATATTGTCCTAAGGGGTCATGAGGTATCCTAAGGAGTCATATGGGGTCCTAAGGGTCCATGCATGTGTTAGAACACCAAATGACCCCATAGGAGACCATATGGACATCATATGGTCCTAAGGGGTCATATGGTGTCATGAGGGGTTGAATATGGTGTCTTAAGGGGTCATATGGTGTTGTTAGGGGTCATATGGGGTCCTAAGGGGCCATACATGTGTTAGAAGACCATATGACCCCTTAGGACACATTTGACCCATTAGGACATAATATTGTTCCAAGGGGTTGTATGGTGTCATAAGGGGTCATGTCGAGTACTAGGATGTTAAAAGGGGTCATATGGTGTACTTAGGAGTCATATGGTGTCCTAAAGGGCCATGTGGTGTTGTTAGGGGTCATATGCGGTCCTAAGGGGCCACACGTGTTAGAAGACCATGTGACCCCTTAGGATACCATATGACCCATTGGGACATCATATTGTCCTAATGGATCATATGGTGTCATAAGGGGTCATGTCAAGTACTGGGATCTTTAAAGGAGTCACATGGTGTCCTAAGGGGTCATATGCTCTCCTAAGGGGTAATATGGTGTCACTAGGAATCATATGGGATCCTAAGGGGGTCATACTTGTGTTAGAACATCATATGACCTCTTAGGACACCATATGACCCTTTAGGACATTATATTGTCCTAAGGGGTCATATGGTGTCCTAAGGGGCCATATGGTGTCTTAAGGGGCCATATGGTGTTGTTATGGGTTATATGTGGTCATAAGGGGCCACACATATGTTAGAACAACATATGGATCCTTACGATACCATATGGACATCATATGGTCCTAAGGGGTCATATGGTGTTGTAAAGGGGTAATATGGTTTCCTAAGGGGTTATTTGGTGTAGTTAAGGGTCATATGGGGTCCTAAGAGGCCACATATGTGTTAGGGGACATCATATTGTCTTAAGGGCCCATATTGTGTCATAAGGGGTCATGTCATGTACTAGGATGTTAAAAGGGCTCATATGGTGTCCTAAGGGGTCATATGGTATCCTAAAGGGTCATATAGTGCTCTAAGAGGCCAAACATGTGTCAGAACACCATATGACCCCTTAGGACACCATATGACCCATTAGGACATCATATTGTCCTAAGGGGTCATATGGTGTCCTAAGGGGTCGTGTCGTTAGGGGTCATAGGGGGTCCTTAAGGGCCACGAGTGTGTTAGAACACCATATGACCCCTTAGGACACCATATGGACCTCATATGGTCCTAAGGATTCATATGGTGTCGTGAGGGGCCATATGGTGTCCTATGGGGTCATATGGTGTTGTTAGGGGTCATTAGGGTTCCTAAGGGGCCACACATGTATAGAAGACCATATGACTTGTTAAGACACCATATGACCCCTTAGGACACCATATGACCCATTAGGACATCACATTGTCCTAAGGGGCCATATGGTGTCATAACGGGTCATGTCGAGTACTAGGATGTTAAGAGGGGTCATATGGTGTCTTAATGGATCATATGGTATCATAAAGGGTCATATGATGTCATTAGGGTTCCTATGGGTCATAAGGAGCCACACATATGTTACAACACTATATGACCCCTTAGGACAACATATGACGAATTGGGACATCAGATTGTCCTAAGGGGTCATATGGTGTCGTAAGGGGTCATATGGTATCGTTAGGGGTCATATGGGGTCCTAAGGGGACATGCATGTGTTAGAAAACCATATGAACACCATATGGTCCTAAAGGGTCATATGGTGTTGTGAGGGGTTATATGGTGTCCTAAGTTGTCTAATGGTGTTGTTAGAAGTCATATGGGGTCCTAAGGGGCCACACATGTGTTAGAAGACAATATGAACCCTTAGGACACCATATGACCCATTAGGATATCATATTTTCCTAAGGGGTTATATGGTGTTAGAAAGGGTCATGTCATGCACTAGGATGTTAAAAGGGGCCATATGGTATCTTGAGAGGTCATATGGTGTTCTTAGGGCTCATATAGTGTCGTTAGGGGTCATATGGGACCACACATGTGCTAGAACACCATATGACACTTATAACACCATATGACCAACGAGGACATCATATTATTCTAATCATTAAGGGTCATATGGGGTCCTAAGAGGTGACACATGTGTTAGAATACCATATGTCCCCATAGGACACCATATGGACATGATATGGTCCTAAGGGGTGATACGGTGTCGTGAGGGGTCATATGTCCTAAGTTGTCATATGGTGTTGTTAGAAGTCATATGGGGTCCTAAGGGGCCACACATTTGTTAGAAGACCATATGACTCCTTAGGATACCATATGACCCATTAGGACATCATATTGTTCTAAAGGGTCATATGGTGTCATAAGGGGTCATGTCATGTACTAGGATCTTAAAAGGGGTCATATGGTGTCGTGAGGGGTCATATGGTGTCCTAAGAGGTCATATGGTGTGCTAATGGGTCATATGGTGTCGTTAGGGGTGATATGGGGTCCTAAGGGGCCACACACGTACAACATCATATAGCCCCTTAGGACACTATATGTACATCATATGGTCTCAAGGAGTCATGTGTTGTCATGATGGGTCATATGGTGTGTTAAAGGGTCATATGGTGTCGTTAGGGGTCATATGGGGTCCCAAGTGGCCACACGTGCTAGAAAACCATAGGATTGCTTAGGACACCATATGACCCCTTAGGACACCATTTGACCCTTAGCACATCATATTGTCTTAAGATGTCATTTGGTGTCATAGAGGGACATGTCATGTACTAGGATTTTATAAGGGCTCATATGGTGTCCCGAGGGGTCATATGGTGTCCTAAGGGGTCATATGGGGTTCTAAGGGGCCACACAAGTGTTAAGAGATCATATCACTTTTTAGGACACCATATGACCCATTGGGACATCATATTGTCCTAAGGGGTTATATGGTGTCATAAGGGGTCATGTCATGTACTATGATGTTAAAAAGGGTTATATGGTGTCCTAAGGGATCATATATGGTGTCCTAAATGGTCATATGGTGTCCTAAGGGTTCATATGGCTTTAGAACACTGTATGACCCATTAGGACACCATATGGATATCATATGGTCCTAAGGGGTCATATGGTGTTGTGAGGGGTCATAGAGTGTCATAAGGGGTCATATGGTGTCATTAGGGGTCATATGGGGTCCTAAGGGGCCACACATGTGTTAGAACACCATATGACCCTTTAAGACACCATATGACCCCCTAGGACACCATAGGACCTCTTAGGACACCATAGCAGCAACAAAGAAGGAAAACAAAAAGGGGGTCGGTGAATCAGTTTTCACTGGATTAAACAATTTGAGCAATATCTCAGATCTAAGCAACAACAACAAGAATAAAGAGAAACACAATAATTCCACAACACATAACACCAAGATTTTGACATGGAAAACCCAGTTAAGGGAAAAACCATGGTGGGAGCCTACCCACAATAAGATGATACTCTGCACTAGTATGTGTAAATATTACAATGGGGAATGCACATGCATTTAGGAACACTATCTAGAGCTCACTGCTCAAAATAAGATGACCTAGAAGGTTCCAACCCTTAGGGAATGTTGACTAACTTACAATAAGATTTGGACTGCAATCTAGTTTACATGAACTTTGCCAACAACATAACAAAAAAACTGAACTTCAAATAGGATCAAATAATATGATCAAGAAATCTTCCGGACCAAACCAATAGGGAATGATGTATTCCAGCATCCAAAATAGATAAATCAACCATATCAACTCAATGCAATCATCAAAACACCAAGCAGCTCTCTGCAACACCAAAACATAGGAATATGTTGACATCAATAACATCAACATATCCTAGCAGCAACAATATCCAATAAGGACATCATATGTTAAGGGGTCATATGGTTTCCCAAGGGGTCATATTTTGCCCTAAGGGGTCATATGGTGTTGTTATGGGTCATATGGGGTGCTAAGGGGCCACACATGTTGTAGAATATTGTATGACCCCTTACAACTCCATATGGACATTATATGGTCCTAAGGGGTCATATGGTGTTGTGAGGGGTCATATGATGTCCTAAGGGATCATATGGTGTCGTTAGGGGTCATATGTGGTCCTAAGGGGCCACACATGTGTTAGAAGACAATATGACCCCTTAGGACACCATATGACCCATTAGGACATCGTATTGTCCTAAGGGGTCATATGGTGTTATAAGGGGTCATGCCATGTACTTAGATATTACAAGGGGTCATGTCATGTCATGTCCTTGGATGTTACAAGGGGTCATGTGGTGTTCTAAGGGGCAACACATGTGTTAGAACACCATATGACAAGTTAGGACACTTTATGACCCATTAGGACATCATATTATTCTAAGGGGTCATATGGTATCGTTAGGGTTCATATGGGGTCCTAAGGAGCCATGTATGTGTTATAACACTATATGACCCCTTAGGACACCATATGGACATCATATGGTCCCAAGGGATCATATGGTGTCGTGAGGGGTCATATGGTGTTCTAAGGGATCATATAGTGTCATTAGGGGTCATAAGGGGTCCTAAGAGACTACACATGTGTTAGAATATCATATGACCCATTAAGACACCATATGACCATTTAAGATACCATATGACCCATTAGGATAACATATTTTCCTAAGGGGTCATATAGTGTCATAGGGGGTCATGTCGTGTGCTGGGATGTTACAAGGAGTCATATGGTGTTCTGAGGGGTCATATGGTGTCCTAAGGAGTCATATTGTGTCGTTAGGGGTCATATGAGTTCCTAAGAGGCCACATGTGTGTTAGAACACCATATGACCCCTTAGGACATCGTATTGTCCTAAGGGGTCATATGGTGTCCTAAGAGGTCATATGGGGTCCTAAGGGGCCACACATATGTTAGAACATCATATGACCCATTAGGACACCATATGGACATCATATGGTCCTAAAGGGTCATATGGTGTCGTGAGGGGTCATATGGTGCCCTAAGGGATCATATGGTATTGTTAGGGGTCATATGGGGTCCTAAGAGGCCACGCATGTGCTAGAACACCATATGGCCCCTTAGGACACCATATGACCCCTTAGGACACCATGAGACCTCTTAGAACACCATATGACATATTAGGACATCATATTGTCCTAAGGGATCCAGATCATATTGTTTCATAAGGGGTCATGTCATTTACTAGGATGTTAAAAGGGGTCATATGGTGTCCTAAGGGGTCATATGGGTTCCTAAGGGGCCACACATGTGTTAGAACATCATATAACCCCTTAGGACACCATATGACCCCTTAGGACACCATATGACCCATTAGGAAATCATATTGTTCTACGGTATCATATGGTGTCCCTAGGGGTCATATGGTGTCCTAAGGGATCATATCATATCCTAACGGGTCATATAGTGTCATTATGGGTCATATGGGGTCCTATGGGGCCACATGTGTTAGAATACCATATGACCTCTTAGGACACCATATGACCCATTAAGACGTCACATTGTCCTAAGGGTTCATGTGTTGTCCTAAGGGGTCATATGAGATCATAAGAAACCACACATGTGTTAGAACACCATATGGACCCTTAAGGCACCATATGGACATCATATGGTCATCAGACATCATATTGTGTTGTGAGGGGTCATATAGTGTCCTAAGGGGTCATATGGTGGTGTGGTTAGGGGTCATATGCGGTCTTGAGGGGTTACACATGTGTTAGAAGACCATATGACCCCTTAGGACATCATATGAACCCTTAGGACACCATATGACCCATTAGGACACCATATGACCCCTTTAGACACCATATGACCCATTATAACATCATATTGTCACAAGGGTTCATATGATTTCATAAGAGGTCATGTTGTGTAGTAGGATGTTAAAAGGGGTCATATGATGTACTGAGGGGTCATATGGTGTCCTAAGGGGTCATATGGTGTTGTTAGGGGTCATATGGGGCCCTAAGGGGGCACACATATGTTAGAACACAATATGACCCCTTTGATAACTTAATGATGAACAATAAGTACCAAACCGGTACTGAGAGGGGGGGGTGAATCAGTACAGTCACAAAAATTTTTCCCTAACCGGTTTGACTGCAAACACTGCAAATGTCTGACAGACAGTAACACCGGTCTGAAACAGAGAGCAACCGGTAAAGCTAAGAATGACTGTGACAAGCATTAACCAGTTAATCACTTAGCTTTCCACTCAACTTAATACTACACTTCCATTACACCCATATGCATGAATAGGTAATCTATCATCAGAAATATAATAATAGCTAGCTTAGCATGATTTACCTTCAGATACAAATCATTTAAACCATCACATGAAAAAAACTACACATAACACACAGATTTTTCACATTGGAACCCAACTGGGAAAAACCACGGTGGGGATGAATACCCACAAGCTGCTTTTGAACTCTTTAGAAGTCCGCTCTCTTAGGAGCCTAGTTCAGTTAAAGACTCTTACAACAGGTTCTGCTAGGAACCGATCCTATTAGGGATCACTTGGTTAAGGGATGGCTAAATACCCGATTAAGGGTTAAACCCTGTTAGAGGTTACTTTGTTAGAGGATTTCAAGAACTCAATGAGTTTGAGTCACCCTGTTAAAGGATTTACAGCAAGCTGGTTAAAGCTACCTGGTTAAGGGATTTTCCAACTGTTGAAGTTGTTAAAGGTCAATAGGTATTACAATGATATGATAATAGCACTCAATGCCTAATGCATATCCACTTAAGTTCCTTCCTTCTACACACACATTATGTAGGTATCATACCTCTTATCCGGTCTGGCAAGAATCACGTATCTCTGTACTTAGATACACATAAACCATTTACCAACAACCACAGTATGAAACACAACATCGACCTTATATGAAATAGATAGGTCGGTAGCATAAACCCTAAAACCTAAACATTTAGGTTAAGCAATTTAGGCGGTTCAATCCTGGCCGTTGAACACTTTGCATTTGAATACAATGGTCTTGAACAGATCTCAAGACATTCTCCATCATTCGTTCTTCACTGCATCATGGAGGCGATAATCCATCACGCGTTCTCCATTGTTTACAAGAACTTCGCACATTCCTGAGGTAGATAGGATCAATCTCCTTCATGTAAGATCCTTCACGTGCACAAGGATGACGTGGCACCATGATCTGATCTTCATTACAATGCTAACTCATCACACGATGTCATCGGTTGAATCACACAGGCTTGGAACACTTCAACCAGAAACCCTTAAGCTAAGAATACCAAACGGTAGTCATACCTTATTAAGCCTTCATAGAAAACATTCCATATGCTGGTTCTCTTGGACAAACATACCACTTCACCTATTGCTCATATATCAGTTTATACCACTATACCGGTTCTCTTTGCCAGATGTTTAGCTTCAATATATCTATTCACTTATTTGCACATATACCGGTTCACCACATTGTACCGGTTCACATTTCAGCATATTGCCGGTTCACATCAATGACAACATAATATCATCATGTCAACATACTCTGCACAAATGCCAACAATCTCCCCCTTTGGCATTGATGGCAATATACAAAGATCTCTCTTTTGGCATCACATCTTCTCCCTATTGCTGCGGATATCTTCTCCACTTCACATCTTCTCCCCCTTTGACAACAATGCCAAAGTGGAGGCACAAGATTTCCTGTTCCACTATGCTGCTCCCCTTGAGCAGTAGAATCCTTCAACACATCAATCCTGAAAAATTTGGGAACTACAATACCTGACTGATGTGGAGTACATACTTTCAGTTCACCTCTTGAAGGGGCAACACCCCTATTTCACCTCTCAAATAGCTAAATAAAGCCTTTGGTAGAGGCTTGGTGAATATATCTGCTAACTGCTCCTTACTGGAAACATGTTCCAATACAACCTCCTTGTTCTGAACCTTCTCCCTCAAGAAATGATACTTGAGCTCAAAGTGCTTGGTTCTAGCATGCAAAACTGGATTCTTGGAAATGTTAATTGCACTTGTATTGTCACAAAATATGCTTACCGGTTTAGATACAGGAACTTTGAAGCCATTCAATATATGCTTCATCCAAATAGTCTGGGTGCAGTTCATGAAAGCTACAACATACTCTACTTCTGTTGTAGATCGAGACATACAACTCTTCTTTTTACTCATCCATGAGACTAGTCTACCACCGAGAAAGAATGCACCACCGGTTGTGCTTTTCCAGTCATCTACATTACCAGCCCAATCAACATCTGTGAACACTTTCGGGTTGAAATCATTATTGTATGGATACCATAACCCATAGTCAATAGTTCCCTTCAGATATCTAAGAATCTGCTTGACTGCTACCAAGTGGGATTCTCTTGGGCTTTACTAAAACCTAGCAGTAATACCCAATGCATGTGCAATATCCGGTCTGCTATGCACTACATAATGCAACTTACCAATCATTGATTGGTAATCCTTCTCATTTACCACCGCTGAGTCATCTTCTTTTGATAACTTACAACCGGTCACCATTGGTGTACCAACCGGTTTATTGTCTTCCATGCCAAAGGTCTTCAACACCTCTTTGACATACTTGGACTGAGTAATAAAGATTCCATCTTTCATTTGCTGAATCTGCAGTCCAATGAAGAACTTAATTTCCCCTATGAGTGACATCTCAAACTTCTTTTTCATCTCATCTGCAAAATCATGACTCATCTTGTCATCTCCTCTAAAGATGATGTCATCAACAAATACTTCACATATCAAAATCTGATCTCCTTCTGATTTCAAGTAGATATTGCTATCTTCACTTGTTCTTTCAAATGCAATCTTCACAAGATGTGAGTGCAAGCGTTCATACCATGCTCTAGGTTCCTGCTTCAGTCCATACAAGGCTCTATGTAGCCTACACACCATGTCACTATCTTTTGATAGTTCAAACCCATCTAATTGCTCTATATACACCTCCTCTTCAAGTATCCTATTTAGGAATGCAGATTTTACATGCATTTGGTATACCTTGAACCCTTTAAAAGCTACATATGCAAGAAGCATACACACTCCTTCCAATCTTGCTACTGGAGCAAAGGTTTCTCCATAGTCTTCTCCTTCTTCTTGGGCATATCCTTTACACACTAGTCTGGATTTGTTTCTCACCACTGTGCCATCCTCATTTAGCTTGATTATGAAAAAACCCATTTGGTTCCAATGACATTTTTATGCTCTGGTCTGGGTACCAAAGACCATGTACCATTCTTTTCTATCTGGTCAAGTTCTTCCTCCATTTCCTTGATCCAGTCTTCATCTTTGTGTGCCTCTTTGAATGATTTAGGCTCAAATTCAGAGATCATACATGAGCTTTCTCTGACCTTTCTTCTCGTAATAATTCCTGCATCTTTGTCTCCTATGATCTGCTTTGGATCATGATTGAGTTTGACATACTTAGGTATGTTCTTAATAGATTCTTCTTGCTTTTCTTTTTCATCGTCTTCTTCATCAGCATCAGCATCCACCGATGTAGGAACACAATTACTGGTACTAGGCTGATTTGCAACCGGTTCCCAGAAGGTTACTACCGGTTCATCTCTTACTTGCTTACTACTGGTTTCCTCAGACTTACCAGAGTCTTCATCAAATCTAACATTGATTCTTTCAACAATTCTCTGAGTCCTATTGTTGAAACATTTGAGAGCTTTACTCTTGGTGGAATATCCTAGGAATATTCCTTCATCACATTTTACATCGAACTTGCTCTGGTGTTCACTCCTCTTGATATAACATTTGCGACCAAACATTTTAAAGTATCTTACCACTAGTGTCTTACTGGTCCAATACTCATAAGGAGTCTTATCCTTTCCTTTCTTGATGAGTACCTGGTTCATTGTGTACACTGCAGTGCTCACCGCTCACCGCTTCTCTCCAAAAGGTGTGAGAAACTTTTCCTTGGATCAACATAGTTCTTGCTGCTTCAACCACAGTCCCGTTGTTTCTCTTTGCTAAGCCATTCTGTTGTGGAGTCCGGGGGGCAGACAGTTGCCTCTTGATGCAGTTCTCTTCATAATATTCGTTGAATTCACTGGAAGTGAACTCTCCTCCTTGATCAGTTCTAAGGCATTTGATTCTTCTACCACTTTCCTTTTCTACCAGTGCTCTGAAAGCTTTGAATTTTCCAAAGGCTTCAGACTTGTCCTTCAAGAATGTGACCCACATCATTCTTGAGCAATCATCTGTAAGAATCATAAAATACCTATCTCCTTGCACACTCCTAGTTTTCATAGGACCACACAAATCAGTAAGCACAAGATCAAGTAAGTTGTCAGTTGTGAAAGATTTACCTTTGAAGTTTGAGGAAGACATTTTCCCCAGTTGACATTCTCTACACAAAGTATTTTCCGGTTTTCTCAACATCAACAGTCCTCTAACTGCCTTGATCTTATTGGCCTTTACAATGTTATCAAAGTTTACATGGCAGAGTCTCCTATGCCATATCCAACTATCATCAAACTTAGCCATAAGACATGTACTTATATTTGCATTTAGCTGAAATAAGTTACCTTTGGTCTACATACTGGTGGCTGTCAAATCACCATTCTTTCCTTTGATTTTGTACGCTCCATTTTTGAATTCCAGAGTGAGTCCACTGTCATTCAGCTGGGAAACACTCAGTAGATTATGTCTGAGACCTACCCAATACACATTGTCAGCACTTCTCTTTCCATTCAGAGAGATGGACCCTCTTCCTCTAACCATACATGGTGCATCATTACCAAAGTGAACCACACCACCATCATATTCTTCCAAAGATAGAAACTTGCTTCGGTCACCATTCATGTGGTGAGAACAACCACTATCAATAATCCACTCATTGGAATTATCAAAGCAGGAGACAAGAGCCTTCTTGTCTGACACATCTTCCTTTACTGCAACAAACACAATATCTTCATTCTCTTCATCTTTTGACTCCTCATCTATGACACCTTCATCAACTGCAACAAAATATTTTCTTTGATTTCCTCCTTTGAATTTCTTGAACCTCTCCAGTTTGTCCTTGTTGTCACCATTAGGACAGTTTATAGAAATATGTCCTATCCGATTACAAGAAAAGCATTTCAAAAGGAGCTTACCTCTATATTTACCGGTTCCTTTAGGAAGTTTTCTAGCAAGAAGATGTTCAAATTCCATCAGGATCTCCTCATCATCCATTTCTCTGCTCTGTCTTTTGTTCACCATTAGTGCTTACTTCTTTTCCTTTTCTAGATGGTACAACAGAAGCTCTAAAAGCTGATTCAGTCTTTTGAACACTGCCATCGAAACTATTTAGCTCATAGGCTGTCAACTTTGCAATGATGGAGTCTAGGGATACCTTAGTCTTGTCTATTGATCTCATCTCCTGAATGGCAGCAACCCTTATTGCATAAACCGATAATAAGGATCTCAAAACTTTGCTTACCACAGTGGGATCTTCCATTTTACCACCTGCACTCTTGATATCTCCAACAACAGTTTTGATTCTTATTCCATATTGTTGAATGGTCTCACCTTCAACCATCCGCATGTCTTAAACTTCCCTCTAAGGCTTTCTTCCTTAGCTTGTTTAACATGCTCATCACCACCATAGATATTCTCAAGAATGTCCCATACTTCTTTGGGATTATCTTTATCCTAGATATCAATAAACTCAAGGTTAGATAAGCTACTGATTAGGGCTTCCATGACTTGCCCATTCTCCTGTATTTCTCTCTTTTGATCATTGGTGAGAGTACCGGTAGGAATAACAAAAGTATTCTCAACATAGCTCCAGTGTTGAGCACCCATGCTTCTGATGTAAATCTTCATTCTGTCCTTCCATATTTTGAAGTTGTCTCTGTTGAACTTTGGACCTTCCCTCTTCATCATTACAATAGGATCTTTCCCTCAAGCGGTTAAGCTTACAACATAGAGGACCTGGAGGACGCTCTGATACCAATTGATAAATTAATGATGAACAATAAGTACCAAACCGGTACTGAGAGGGGGGGTGAATCAGTATAGTCACAAAAACTTTTCCCTAACCAGTTTGACTGCAAACACTGCAAATGTCTGACAGACAGTAACACTGGTCTGAAACAGAGAGAAACCAGTAAAGCTAAGAATGACTATGACAAGCATTAACCAGTTAATCACTTAGCTTTCCACTCAACTTAATACTACACTTCCATTACACCCTTATGCATGAATAGGTAATCTATCATTAGAAATATAATAACAGCTAGCTTAGCATGATTTACCTTCAGACACAAATCATTTAAACCATCACATGAAAAAAAATACACATAACACACATATTTTTCACATGGAAACCCAACTGGGAAAAACCACGGTGGGGATGAATACCCACAAGTTGCTTTTGAACTCTTTAGAAGTCCGCTCTGTTAGGAGCCTAGTTCGGTTAAAGACTGTTACAATAGGTTTTGCTAGGAACTGATCCTTTTAGGGATCACCCGGTTAAGGGATGGCTAAATATCCGGTTAAGGGTTAAACCCTGTTAGAGGTTACCTTGTTAGAGGATTTCAAGAACTCAATGAGTTTGAGTCACCCTATTAAAGGATTTACAACAAATTGGTTAAAGCTACCCGATTAAGGGATTTTCCAACTATTGAAGTGGTTAAAGATCAACAGGTATTACAATGATTTGATAATAGCACTCAATGCCTAATGCAGATCCGCTTAAGTTCCTTCCTTTTGCACACACACTATGCATGTATCATACCTCTTATTCGGTATGGCAAGAATCACGTATCTCTACACTTAGATACACATACACCATTTGCCAACAACCACAGTATGAAACACAACATCAACATTATAGGAAATAGATAGGTCAGCAGCATAAACCCTAAACCCTAAACATTTAGGTTAAGCAATTTAGGCGGTTCAATCCTGGCCATTGAACACTTTGCATTTGAATACAATGGTCTTGAACAGATCTCAAGACATTCTCCATCGTTCGTTCTTCCCCGCTTCATGGAGGCGATAACCCATCACACGTTCTCCACCATTTACAGGAACTTCGCACATTCTCGAGGTAGATAGGATCAATCTCCTTTATGTAAGATCCTTCACATGCACAAGGCTGACGTGGCACCATGATATGATCTTCATTACAATGCTAACTCATCACACGATGTCATCGGTTGAATCACACAGGCTTGGAACACTTCAACCGGAAACCCTTAAGCTAAGACTACCAACCGGTAGTCATACCATATTAAACCTTCATAGAAAACATTCCATATGCCGGTTCTCTTGGACAAACATACCACTTCACCTATTGCCCATATACCGGTTTATACCACTATACCGGATCTCTTTGCTAGCTGTTTAGCTTCAATATACCTGTTCACTTCTTTGCACATATACCGGTTCACCACATTGTACTGGTTCACATTTCAGCATATTGCCAGTTCACTTCTCCAACATATTGACATCAATGACAACATAATATCATCATGTCAACATACTCTGCACAAATGCCAACACCCTTAGGACATCATCTCTCTCTCTCTCTCAATAGACCTCTCTTTCTCTAACCTCTCTTTGTCTCTCCCTTTGTTGATACTTGCCCCTCTTTGCTCTCCTCCTACACCCTAATTATCCCCATCTCTCACTCTCTCTCTCTCTCTCTCTCTCTCTCTCTCACTCTCTCTCTCTCTTCCATCAAATAACCCTTTCTTTTTCTAACCTCTCTTTCCCTCTCCCTTTTTTGATAATTGCCTCTTCCCCCTACCCCCTCTTTCTCTTTGTCTCTCCTTGTCTCTCTCTCAACTTCTCTCCCCATCTATCCCTCTCACGATCTATATCGCTCTCCCGTATCTCCTTGTTGCCCTCCCCCTTCCTCCTTAGCAATAAAACTCATAGGGGAAATATACTCCACACACCTCATCACGAACTAAGATCCAAATAGAGCTAACACAAAAACATATAAATTAGAAAGATAATCAAGATCCATTACCAATAGGGAGAGAGATCACTACAAAGATTAAAATAGAGATAGATAGGGAGATAAAAATGTAGACACCTAAATTTGTCCTCTTTAATTAAATAAATATTTTATTTATTTAATTATTTTATCCTAAGTATTCTACTAATTAAATAAATTCTTATTTATTTAATTAATTCATTAGTTCTCTTCTAAGCCTTTCTTCATTTAAATAAACTTTTATTCATTTAAATTGTCCTTTTCCTAAATTAAATTAATATTTTGTTTATTTAATTGATCCCACTTCCTCTATTAATTAAATAAATCTTTATTTATTTAATTAATTCATTTGCCTTTTTTACCCATGACACATGGCATTCATCTCTTAATTCTTTTCTTACCTACCCCTTTTATCATTTAATTATTTCCTCTACCTACCCTTTAATCCTAACCGACCATTTATCTTTACACCTCTTAATCTTATCCCTCCATTTCCTAAAGTGTCTTATATATAAGAGGATACTCTCCTTAATTATCAACCCTAATCACTTAATGAAGCAATCAAGCTTTCTTGCAACCAAGCTATCAACCACATTTTTGTTCTTTGTTGAGCTCTTGTGTACACATAAAATATGAGAGCAAATATATCAAACAAGATCAATGGAGATAGGAGCCAATCGAGATTGAAACCCTATTTGACATGTGAATGGTAATATTACTTTATTTTTTTGATTTACATGATCTTAGATACCTCTATTGGTATTGGTGAATGTTTCATTATAGAACCTAGATTGTTTGTGGTTGAATCTTTATGGTTTTGCAATAGTTTATCATCACTTTTCACCATACACAATTTGGCACACCCGGTGGAATATGAGTTTTGTTAAAATCTATGTTTTTTTTGCATGTTTTTCTTACCCTATATTGTTATTTTGTAAAACAATTTGGAGAATAACCTTGTGCAACTAGGGTTTTGGATGCAAGATTAAGATTTTTGAGAGATTTAATCAGATCTCACAAATGGATTGAATTTTTTGCATAAAGTTTTTTTAACAGGTTAAGGACAATATCAGGAGTCTTCAATCCAAAATTCAGATTTTTTGGATCATATTTGAATTTTCTATGAATTTTTTATGATTTTTCATTAAAAAAATTACTTTTGGGAGAAAATTAGCGAATTTTTCAGATTTTCCTACACTTCTAGAAAGGTTTGAGAACTCTACAAGGGGTCTATTTTTTGTGATTTTAATTTGGGTGCAAAATAATTCGTGAAAAATCATATCTTTGAAACTTAGGGCTTTGTAATGGTTTCATCATATCTCCCAAACAGCTTGTATTTTTTGTATCAAATTGTTTTCGCAAGTTGAAGATAGTACCACGTGTGCTTAGTGAAAACTTTAGATTTTTTGGAGCATATTTGAATTTTCTATGATTTTTTTTATGATTTTTCATAAAAAAGTAATTTTTGAAAAAAATTAGTGAACGATTTGGATTTTCTTACATTTATGAAAATTTCTCAAAATTCTAGAGGGGATCTATTCTTTGTGATTTTATTTTTGATGCAACATAATTCGTGAAAAAATAGATCTTTAAAAATTAGGGTTTTGCAATGTTTTGATCATATCTCACAAAAAACTTGAAATCTTTGCAGGAATTATTTTTTGGAGATTGGCAATGGTATCAAGATTTTCTAGTACATAATTCAGATTTTTTGGATCAAGTTTGATTTTTTTACGAATTTTTTATGATGTTTCATAAAAAAATTAATTTTAAGAGCAAAGTAGCAAATTTTTTGGATTTTCTTACATTTCTGGAAATTTCTTAAAATTCTACACATGGAATGTTCTTTATTAATTTAATTTTGATGCAAAAGAATTCGTGGAAAACCAGATCTTTGGATTTGTCAAAAAACGTATTGTCGAAGGCCCCTAATCACAAAGTCATTTGGGATTTCTAAAAATTTACCTAACTTGTGTGCTTGTAGAAGGGGTATTATTTCACAACTACTAACAAGTTTTATGGAGGACCTTTGGCAAAGATTTGTTTTCAAAATTGCTTGCTTTGTCTTCTTTAGTCTAGCAAAACACTTCAATTGGTGCTCTAAAATTAACAAGTGTCTTTTGTGTCTTGAGCAATAGGCTCTTTTTGTTTTACCTTTTAGAGGGCCTACCTCTGGAGTAGCCCATAAGGCCAAGTGAGAGGGAACGAACCAAGTGAAGCCATTATAAATAAAAGTGTTTGTGATGAAAGTTGCAAGCAACGAGTGTTACATGCTGCTATAATGACATTATGACTCCCCATAAACCATATAGAGTGTAACCTCTATAGGCTAGGAGGCATTCCATTTAACAGAGTGTAACACTTTGCTAATTATAGCCATCTAAATGGATGCCCTTACTAGACACCTTTTTGTGTTAGAAGCCAAAAACCTTCTAGTTGTTGGCGCAAGAGATCAGACCTCTGAAGTGACTCACATTCTTACGGTTCATAGTAGAGATACATAGTTCTCCATGGGGAGTTTTCATGGGGATTGGTGCTTGGTTGCCTTGGAGAAGTGAGTGCTGAGGGTGGAGCTAGTGGGGTCAAGCATCTAAGTATCTACTCTCAATTGCATAGCTCGGGGTAACCTCGCCACTGAGATTCAACAACTATTGTCCTGACCAACCCTAGGATTTGTGCTTGCATGATCAAAACACTCAAACATTTTCAAGCAAAATAAAGAAACATTGTGTCTATCGTGTTTTCAAGTGTATGCAAAACAGACAAGGACATTTTACACTAACACTTGAAATTGAAACACTTTATCATTTTTTGACAAAAACACCTTCACACATTGTGTCTTCATTGTTTGTTGTGTTTTCTTGTCACTAAAAGTCAAAACATTGTGATTTGATCACATTCAACAACTTCAGAATTGGACAAAATTACAAAACATTTTCAAAATTACGTGCATGTTCAGAACTAAGAAATTGCAAAAGATTTGTCAAGAGAAAAAGGACTTAAGTTTTTAGATTCAAAGAGCTTCTAAGGTTGCTTCGTATAGGCTTCTTTCTTTAGTCAACTTGTCTTGGTCACACATAGTCAATCATTTTACTTCACTTGCATTTCATTCATATATATTTTCTAAATTTGAGTCAAAAGGTTACTTTGCTTGTCGTCATCAAACTTTGCAAACATACTACAACACAACATTAGGTAATTCCTGTATCAAGATCTATCATATTAGGGTCTCATTTGGTCTTCTTGAGTTAAGGTCAACTTACCTCATCAATAGATCCATCATCTCTTTGGAAGCCACACCTTACTCTAAAAACATACATACTTTGGTATTACACTCTTGGACATTGCAAGTTTACCCTAGATACATCTACACTTCATGCACCTCTTGGTCTTCCATAGTCTTTTCATTTCATACTGCATTTCATTTTGGTCAAGACTTTAGTCCATGGTTGAAACCCGTTCACAAAGGTCTAGAAGGGAATTCGAAGAAGCTTTGAGGTCTTTAAACATGAGTAATTATGAGTTTGATGGAGAATTTTACAATCCATTTGAAAATCACCATAATATACCAGACCATGACAATGAGAACAACAATGGAAATGATAATGACAATGACAATATATCTGTAGATTTTCCAGAAGTTGAGGAAACTATCATGGATCCCCATTTTAATAAATTGGTTCAAGAAATCATGAAGAGGGATAGACAATATTTCTTCCAAGTCATGGCATAAAGTGGAAAATGATTACCCCATGATTTTGATATGTCACAAATTTGGGAGGATGATCCAAATCAAGAAAAAATAACTAATACAAGGCATAGGAGGCCCGATAATGGTGGTAATAGAAGAGAGCATCTTATTTTTGAGTCACCTTCCTCCCTATTTCAAAAACCTAAAAAATTAAAACACATACACTCATTCTCATACCAATTTTACTAGGAACTCTCATGAACAACCCCGCAGTCGTCATTTCAAATGGAGAAGACCTACTATTACACATGACCATGATAATAGCCAAGATCATACCAATGCATACAATTGCACTCAAGAAAATATTAAAAATCATGACACGAGGAGACCCCATGTTAGATTTGGGGGCAATATCAAAGATCACTCTTATGATACCTCCTATCCTCATGGTCATGACATGTATCGATCGAGACCTAGTGCTCCTTATTACAATACCATACCAAGTGTTTCATATCCAAGATATAATTATGTCCCTCCTCCATATGAACACATCTATGATCAGTACCATCCATATATGCATTATATCCCTCCTCCTCCTCCTGATGGCCCAGGCATGGGACTAGCTCAAAGAGAAAAAACACCACCCAAGAATGACTTGCAACAATAGATTAAAGATTTACAAAATCAAATGGTAAACATGAATATACCAAAGCAACAATACACAATGAAAGATATATGTCATCCATTTGATAGAATTATTCCAATTCCTCCATTCCCTTCATATTTCGTGACACCAAAATTTGATAAATATAAAGGCAAAGGGGATCATAAGGCACACATAAGATAGTTTTTCACAACTTGCATTGAGGTAGCAGAAAAAGAAACATACTTGATGAGATTGTTTCCACAAAGCTTAGGTGAACAAGAAATGGAATGGTTCTCCCAACTTCCACCTGGAATTAAGTCATGGGGTGATCTAGCATAGGCTTTCATACAACACTTCTCATATAGTATTGAAACAGATGTGCCACTATCTACCTTGTGCCATACTAAGCAGAAAAATGGGGAATTGTTTGCTTAATTCTTACAATGATGGAGAGGTCTTGCTAGTCGATGCTATTGTGATATTCTATATAAACAAATGGTAGAAAGGGTCACTCAAAATGTCAACAAGGATATTGGATATGAGCTAAGAAAATATTCTTTGTCTACCTTTAAAGAGGTCATTGAGAAAGGAATGGCAACAGAAAAAGTCCTTATTGAACAAGTTGTCATCAAGATATTCAAAGAGAACAAAGAGGAATCAAATGGGAAAGACCAACCCTACTTTTGGAACAAGAATTAGAATAGATTCAATGATGGGGTAGTAGATGCAAATGTTGTGAAACCTAAGATAACTTTTCCCGATGCAAGTTCTTCTAATAGGAACAATCAAGTGAACAATTAAAAGCAATCAAAACCTCGAAGAAAGTACACTCCATTGGGTGAACTGATTGAAATAACATTCAAGAAGTTAGTGGAAAACAAGCTCATAACACTACCAGATAATCCACCATATGAGCCAAAGGTAAAACCGAATTGGTGGAATGATGATGAATATTGTGAGTATCACAAGAGTAAAGGACATCTAACTAGAAATTATCACAGATTGAAGAATATCCTACAGGATCTCATTGACAAAGGTGACATAGAAGTTGATGGTCACATAGGTCCAATGAAGAACATGCGATATTTAAGGAGCCATTTCCTAAACATGACAAGGGAAAAGCCAAAACTATAGATAATCAAGCCAATTATACTAAGACCCCCTATGATTATGATTCTACCATTAATCACATCTCAATGGACAATCATGTTTTGACAATCATCATAAAGGACAAAGCTCCTGAGAGTTCTACCCAAAGGAGTAAAGTTGTTTTGAAAGGAATTGGACCATCTTCTTCATCTTCAAAAAATGAAACCTCTAAGTGTAATGTCACAACCTATCGAGATAAAGTCACCTTGAAAGACGTTCCACCTAAGACCACAACCTCTTGATCCACAAAGAATGAGTATGACCTTGTATACCAGATAGGGAAAACACCTCCCCTCATTTGCATCCTTGAGCTTTTACGCATATCTCCTACACATAAGGCCATCCATGATAAAACTTTGAGAGAGACCTCTGTACCCACTAATCTGAACGTGGACCAATTTCAAGTCATGGTGGGAAACATTTATGTTCCACATAGCCTTACATTCACAGAAGCCAATGATACATCTATAACCTAGCCTCATGATGCACCTTTACATATTGAAGCCTTTATCTATAAAAAATGAATAAAACTAGTTTTGATAGATAGAGGAGCAAGTTTGAACATTTGTACATTGAACACTATCAAAGAATTAGGATATTCTAGAAAGGCTATGAATTCTACACATGATATCACCATTAAAGCGTATGATGATGAAGAGCGCTCATCCAAGTGCACAGTCACCTTACCCCTTAGAGTTGGGCTAGTTACAAAGGATGTGGTATGTCAGGTCCTTGATTTAGAGCTCACATACAATATACTCTTGGGACACCCATGGATTCATGAAATGAGAGTTTTTCCTTCTACATATCATCAATGTATTAAGTTCCCACATAATGGAGTTGAAGTGATCATTAAAGGTGATCCAAATCCATTCATGTATTGAAACAACCTACGATCAAGAATAAAAATAATAGTCCTAGTCAATAGAGAAGCAACTCCATCATCAACATATGTGGATCCAAAATCCTTGAAAGCTTCTACATCAAAACAAGCAAAGCTGAAAGAAAAATTCAAGGTTAAATACATGGGATGTGGTGAGTATATATTTTATGTTGATCAACTCCCACTATCTCCTAAGACATTTAGTCAACAGGAAAAACCTGCAAACAAGTTGTAATGCCAAGGAATTGGGTACATGAACCACCTAGTGTTGTGGCTACTAAGTCTGAATGCAAATCTCCTCTAGTGGTGCAAGCAACTCTTGATATCAATAGTTCTAAGAGTGGTCCCAGCGAAGAATCTATTGAGCGTATCGTAGGACCTCTTGAGAACTCATATAGTCTTACTATATCATCCACTAATTCCATTTCCACTCCACTCGTAGAATTGGATCAACAAGAATTACAAAAGCCCTTACTTATTGGGGATCAAAAATCAAGCATTGAAAAAAAAAGTCTAAAAGTCAAAACTAAAAAGAAGTCCTTCAGTACAAATCAAAATCAAAAGCTATTGGACTCTACAAAGTCAAGTCAAGGATAAAAATCCTATGAAGAAAAAAGAACAAGAGTTGATCTCCCCTAATATCAAAATAACTAGGGGCAAAAGTTTTAATATTTCAAGTCAAAAAGTATTCTTGTTGATCCTAAGTCTCTATCATGTCATCCTACTTTCACTTCTTTTTGCAATCATAAGCCTTCATCTCTCATCCACTTGTTCCAAACATCCATTCCCTTTTGGCAATAGATCACATCAATGGACCTTTAATGGAACTTCCTTGAAGGACTTTGTTATCAGGGATGCCCAAACTTCTTTAGGTGACACGCATATGGGCCTACATAGTTCACACATTAGTAATTCCACCTTAGTTCCTTCATCAAGGAAGACAATCAAGGGAGTGACATATCATTCAGTCAAGGAATGTCAAACCTACAATCATAAGGTGAAGCCTCACATTTGATGTGCGTGACTTAGTTCTCAGAGAAAATCCTAAAAATCAACAAGACAGAGAATATAAGGGAAAGTTCGAACCAAATTGGCTTGGTCCTTACATCATCACAACATTCTATGGATCAGGTGCATATTAGCTCTCAATACCAGATGGAGAACCTTTGGAGGATCCTATCAACAACATGCACCTTCGCAGGTTTTACACATAGCTTTTCAGAATATCCCAATAAATAAAAAATACAAAAAAATAAAAAAAATATCAAAAATACAAAAAAAAAATCATAAAAATAAAAAAATCGTTACTTGGTGAAAACCTGGCAAATAGGCGCATTGTGACACAAATAAATTAATTACTAATTAAAAAAAAAAAAAGTAAATCCGTCCAACGATGAAAACCACTTCGGTGGCGCCCTGGGCAAGTATCATGGTGAAAACAAGGTTACTGGTTCCATGTGTAGAGACATTTCTCCACCCTCCTTCAGGATTCAATCTTATCCTTTCAGTTTGCACACACTCACAGCCTATCCATCCATAATAAATTTACTCATTCCCATCATGGCTTTTTATTGATCTACCTAAGATTGGTTAGCCATTCATAATAAAACCTCTCATTTCACCCTTTCCTTCCATAATAAATCAGGTCAAATCTACAACTAGGGCAAAATCCTAAATCTAGTGATGGAAGTGGTACCCTGAGCATCTCATGTTTTGAGGAGCATCATCTTCTCATTCCTCCTTCTTTCCGCGCACAATCTACAATAAAAGGTCATTTGCATCACTGATCCACAATAAAGTTTCATTCTTCTTCATAATAAAGAATCAATTTCATGGATTCAGTTAGTTTCAGATGAGACACAAGCAACAGTGGGCTTTCAACAAATCAAATCTTTCAGCAGACTTTGGCAACAACATGGTTCTTGGCATGATCTTTCCTTTATCAGGATGACAACATTGTGACCAAATCAAACATGTTAACATATGTGGCAAGAAACACAAATAACTTGAAGATTTCATTGTGTGTTGGTGTCAAGTCGTGTTTTTATTTTTATTTTATCTTTTGGTGACATGTCTTTTTATCTTTTTTGGGATGTCTCTGACTAGAGATTATATCTCGAGGATGCATTTGACTAGAAAGGTGAGGATGGGGTATGTTCACCTATTATTTTTCTATTTTTGGATTGTCTCTTAGTAATGCTATGACTTGTCCAAGGATATGAGGACATTATGATTCTAGTATGAACTGGGCCATTCCTTGTTTGTGACTGTCTGATCTCCATGCAAACGGGTACAATGACTTTGTGGGTCAAACCTATACCTCAATTTTCATAACTTATTTGCCATATTAAAGCTCAATGATGATAAAGCACAAGAAGCTCTTTCACCTCCATATCTTCTACCTTCCATCCCTCTTTCTTGATTGACCTCCATTGTCCTTCCTTAGTTCATGTAGTTTGCTGTCACATAACTAAGTATAATGAAATGCCAAAAAATATCTACATTTCATGTAGTTTTGACCTGCATTATCACATATTAGCATTTCATACATATATATATATATATATATATCACAATAGCATCACATCTTGCATATATCATCGGTTAGTATCTGCATTCTCATATAAAACATTAAATACTAAAATAATAACACATCATGCTACTCATCCTGTAAATAGTCATATCATATCATTACCATATACTCATCTGCATTTAGTACATATAAACCCAGAAAAAGAACAAAAATATATTGCATTTCACCATGTACATATTTGCATCCATATCATAAGCATCATAAAATCATCATAAAGCATATAGAAACATCACATAGGAATACATGCATATAGCTGCCGCAAGGATGGATCATCTCATATATATTAAATAATAAAGTGTCATGATACAATGATGTCAATATCATATATGGCTACAAAATCACCAAAAGGTGTCTACATCATCATACAAAAATTGATACAAAATGGGATCCAAGAGAGCTATGATGAAGACCCTCCCTCAGAGCTAGTTGGCCTCAAAGGAATTTGAGCTCTCGAAGGACCAGCCCCTATATCATTTTGTTAGTCCCCTCCTGCAGACCTTGTGGGACCCTCTTTTCACTAAAGCAATTAACAGTCTTTTTTTTTGCCCAAATCATAATGTGTCTCAATCCCATCGCCTTGATCGTGACATGGTCCTCAACAATCAAATTTGTTTGTAACTATTATGTCACAAGGAATTTCTCTCTAGACTCAATCCTAGTGGTACTCATGTTCATCACATAGTGTTGTTTATCTTATTTTATCCTAGCTTAGTGGTACCTATGCCCATCACATGGTGTTTCTCATCAAGCTCTATCCCAGTGCTTATGTCGATCACATAGCATTGCATCCAAGTGTATATGTTTGTCACATTGCATTATATCCTATTTTTCTAGAGCACTCACTAGATTTTATCGATTCGATGACTTATCCTACATTCAGCTTAGCAAACCTACTTGTTTTAGGGCACTTGTTCAGTGAATCCTCTCAACATCTTATCCAATTGGAAACATGTGTTTATCACATAATTTTCAATTCTAGCCTTGTTTTTAGTTTGTCTTCCCTAGGACACTTATTTGAGTGAATCCTCTTAGCAGCTTAACCAATATATATTTGATAGCGTATGTTCATCACATAACTATCAATTTTGGCATTTTAAGACATAGACACGATTTTGTTGATTCCTCTTGAGTCATTCTTTTTCCTGCATGACCTTGTCACCCTATCTTGTCAGTCCTTTCTATCCTTTCTTTCTTATGAAGAGATTGTTTGGGATCTTTTCAAACATTTTCATCCAATCTCTCGAGGGGGCATATCATTCCCGTCATGGGGCAACTTTGTATCAGTTTATCTTATCTTCTTTGAGCCAACACGACAAGCTGCATTGTCTCAAAGAGGGGCGAAATGTAGACACCTAAAATTGTCCTCTTTAATTAAATAAATATTTTATTTATTTAATTATTTTATCCTAAGTCTTCTATTAATTAAATAAATTCTTATTTATTTAATTAATTCATTAATCCTCTTCTAAGCCTTTCCTCATTTAAATAAATACTTTTATTAATTAAAATTGTCCTTTTCCTAAATTAAATAAATATTTTATTTATTTAATTGATCCCACTTCCTCTATTAATTAAATAGATCTTTATTTATTTAATTAATTCATTAGTCTTTTCTATCCATGACACATGTTATTCATCTCTTAATTCTTCTCTTACCTACCCCCTTTATCATTTAATTATTTCCTCTACCTACCCTTTAATTCTAATCGACCATTTATCTTTACACCTCTTAATCTTATCCCTCAATTTCTTCAAGTGTCTTCTATATAAGAGGATACTCTCCTTCATTATCAACCCTAATCATCTAATCACCTAACGATACAATCAAGCCTTCTTGAAACCAAGATATCAACCACATTTCCATTCTTTGTTGGGCTCTTGTGCACACATAAAATCTAAGAGAAAATATATCAAACAAGATCCATGGAGATAGGAGACAATGAAGATTGAAACCCTACTTGACATGTGAATGGTAATATTGCTTTATTTTGTTGATTTACATGATCTAAGTGTTGGCAATATAAATGAATTGATTATGTGTTGCATTGATGTTTTGTCATTAATGTCAACACTAGCTATTATGGCTGTTTACTGGCTTTCGGTAGAAGGATTGGATTGGGAAGATTATCAGTTGATTGTCATCGGTATGATATGGATGATGGAATAATTTTGTATGGATGATTCATATGCTTCTGAAGTATGTTTCAGTCAATAGGCATTGACTTGATGATCAGATGCTATTATATGTTCTAGCAAGCTTGCTCTATAGGTTCGGTAAGGGTTTCACCAATAGAGCTTTATTGAAGATCATTGATGTAATGCATAAGTGGTGTTGGTGCAGCTTCTAGAAGGGATTCAAGATGTTGATGGTGATTGTGTTTGTGCCTCAACTGATTGGTGTCATTTCTTTGGCATGTGTGGATCTAATTTAGGTCCAATGCTATCTAGGTTATGGATCGGTTTTCATGTAACGTGTTGGTGGATCCTCCGATATGCTTCCAGGATGTTTTATTGATTGGATGATGTTTGTTTGGCCTTAGGCTGACATTTTTTATGGTTTTATTTAAATATTATGTAATGGATCTATTGAATTATCATTTAGGTGGCCGACCTAATTGGTTAGGTCTTGGGTTGGTACAAATATATGTAATATCTCACTATATATCAATAGGCAAGGAGTGAATAATGAAATAATCATTTATGCAGAGGATTTGGTCGATCATAGGTGATCGAGTTGGGTTTATGTAAGAGGTTTTAGACCTCCGGTATTGAGCTTAACCGAAACTGTAATCTGGTAGTTCTTCTTTCTGGATTGTTGTCCAAATATTTTGAGGTGGTTGGCCTCTTCTATAGTCAGTGAGACTCCATTGTGATGAGCAATGTGGCTTCCTGCATGTGTAGGCCCCTGTTGTAATCATATAGTTTCTATAGAAGTATCATCTAACTATGGGTAGGGTCTCACATCGTGGTTTTTCCCTTTATTGGATTTTCCACGTATAAATCATGTTGTTGTGTGTTATGGTTGCATGGTATTGATTCTCTGATTTGCAATTATGCTTTAATCCTTAATTAGATATTCCAATAAAAGGTTTTAAGTGCTTTAATTCACATAATCTATTAAAAATTGATTCACGCCCCCACTCTCAAATTTTCACCGGGTATCCTAACAATTGGTACCAGAGCTTGGTCTGTTAATCCTATGAGGATGTAGTTAGTACTGAGAGGGGGGTGAATCAGTGCTAAGACCAATTCAAACCTTAACTCAAAATAAAACTTATCTCAGACCTGAAACCATTTAACAAATATCTCAGCTTCTATAATTAGATCTAATAACCTCTTTATCAGATTTGCTTAACACATTAACCAAATCATTTACCAATACTTTCACCACCAAAGAAATCATATAAACTTGATCATTTACCAACTCATTAACCTTATCAATAAGATCAAATACTTTCTCAAACAACTTCTTATCAGTACCGGTAATCTTTGATAAACTTCTGATAAAACATCATAACCAGTGTCTCAGAAATAATGCATGAAATGAAATATAAACAAGAATATCACATGAAAAACATTCCACACATGAGCACCATAATTTTTTGATGTAGAAACCCGAATAGGGAAAAACCACAATGGGAGTGGCACCCACAAATATTTGTACTCTTTTGAAGTACGCCTTGTTAGGAGCTTAGCCCTGTTAGGAGCTTACAATACACCCAGTTAAGAGAAGACCTTGTTAGGAGTCACCTGGTTAGGGGATTTGCCTTGGAGCCCGGTTAGGAGCTTGATGATCTGTTAGGATCAAACTTGTGAGAGGATTTACCACTCTTTTGAGAGCTTCCCTGTTAGGGGACTTAAATGTTTAAGGCCTGTTAGGACCTACCTGGTTAAGGGATTTAACCTGTTGGAACAGTTACGGAACAATAGTAAGAAAATGATCTATTTACTTGCACTTCTCTGCTTGCTTGATCATACCCAGTTATACACAACACTCTACAACTCTCAGAAAGATCTCACACTTCACTTGGATGGCTTAACACATTCTCTAAGACCACCAGAACAATAAATATCAACTATGTCAACCTAAATAGTCATCTCAACTAGGTCGGCCACAAAACTTAATTACATCATGAATTTATAATTAGATCACAAGAGATCATCATAGATTGCTATACAAATCATTACAACAAATTACAATGCAATATCAACAGTTGGTTGATCATAACCCACCACGGAAATCCGATTTGTATCCTCAAAACACTCTACTAAGAGTTTCGTTGATTCCCAAGAAAATTTTCCTTGAATTGTGCCAAAACAACTATCAAATATTTCACATAGATTATATCATATTACCAAATTCATGTAGACTCGTTGTCGATCACCGTCATAACAAAAATCATTACTGGTTTTGGTGATTTCTTCACCGGTCTTTAAACCCTACTAAAACCTTAGCAAAACTTCATCAAAAATTTAAAACACACCTTCTGGTAATCATAAAAAATTCCGGTTCTATTCATATACACCTTTCCATGATACAAGTTTACCATCCAAACCACAAATCACCAGTCATCGCCGATTGACCAATCCAATCAAAACAATTTTTCTTTACCGGTTAAAGTCCTATTTCACAAACTTTAGTTCACTGTCAATAAACCATGTCTTCCGATAAACCAAATCACTTAGATGATAAAACAAAACATCGAGAACATTAGGAACATCAGTTGTCAACAATGACACCACAGATAACTGATCATGTCATCTATTCATAGAATCTCAATCTTTTCATCACAAATAGACTTCTATCCTTTACCGGTGCAGTCATCCAACTTCAATTGCATCAGTTATGCCAAATTCCAACAATCTCCCCCTTTGGCATTGATGGCAACACTAATTAGATATACAATCAGAATAACATCATCATCTACAACTTGCTTGCCGATATCACATCTCTGTCGGTTCTCCTCCTTTTGTCATCTCCCCATTAACCAGTTCTTCACTCAATATGATCTTCAACTTCTCACATGTCTGCCATATCTAATTTCTATTATTTTCTTCTCCTTCTTTGACAACAATACCAAAGATGTAAATGCATCACTTGTCTTTAATTCTGTTTCTGCGTCTTTCATCATCTCTGGTACATAAATCAGAAAAATTATAACAAAGCATTAAATCAAAACTTTACATCAGACTCGTTCCCCCAAAGGAGTAGCCTGCACCTTCATCAATCCTTACTGAAAAATAAACATGAAATCCACAGGATTGATGGATCTTCATCATTTTAGTTCTTCTAGTGTAGGGGTCTAGCTCGTAGTTTACCTCTAAGAAACTCAAAGATAGCCTTCGGTAAGGTCTTAGTAAAGATATCATCTAACTGATCTTTACTCTTCACACATTCCATCTTCACCTCCTTATCTTGAACTCTTTCCCTTAGGAAGTGATACTTCAATTCAATGTGCCTGGTTCTAGCATGAAGTACAAAATTCTTAGAAATATTGATTGCACTTGTATTATCAAAATAGATAGTCACTGATTCTGACATATCTATCTTGAATCCTTCTTCACTGTCATCACTCATCGGTTGAGCACCTAGTTCTTCATTTTTTTGATTCTTAATTATTCTTTTCTTCTAGTTCAATGATCACAAACTTTTCCTCATTATCATCCTTTTCGAGTTCATATATGCTTGTACCTTCAGACTTATCAGATAAATCATCAACTTTTACATTAGCACTTTCAACAATTTTCTTAGTTCTCTTATTATAACATTTATATGCTTTACTCTTAGAAGAGTAACCAAGAAAAATCCCCTCATCAAATTTTGCATCATACTTCTCAATGCAGTTATCTCTCTTGATAAAACATTGACTTCCAAAGAATTTAAAATAACTAACACAAGGAGTTTTTCCATACCATAGCTCATAGGGTGTCTTATTGTTACCTCTTTTTATCAGTACCCGATTTAAAGTGTATATAGCAGTACTAATCGCTTCTCTCCAAAATATTTTGGATACATTACCCTATAATAAAATGGTTCTTGTAGCTTCAACTATTGTTATGTTCATCTTTCTGCTATGCCATTCTGTTGTGGTGTCCTCAGAGAAGACATCTGTTTCTTTATACCATGTTCATCACAATACTTTACAAATTCATCAAATGTGAATTCACCTCCTCGGTCTGATCTTAAACACTTCAAGTTCTTACCAGTTTCCTTCTCAACCAGAGCTTTAAATGATTTAAATTTTTTAAATGCTTATGATTTCTCTCTCAAAAATGTTACCCACATCATTTTAGAATAGTCATTGGTGAAGATCATGAAATACCTATCACCATAATAACTCTTTGTTCTCATAGGGCCACCGAGATCAGTATGTACCAAATCTAAAACATTCTTAGAAATACCATTCTTGCACTTGAAAGAAATAGAGGTCATCTTACCGATTTGACAATCTTTGCATATCACACTATCTGGTTTGACAAGTTGAGGTAATCCTCTTACAACACTTGACTTGCTTATCTTAATCAAATTATCAAGATTAACATGGCAACATCTTTTATGTCATAACCAACTGTCTTCCATTCTTGCAACCAGACAATTATTAACATTACTATTCAAATGGAATAAGTTACCTCTAGTTTGCTTCCCGGTAGCAATCAGTTCACCATTACCTCCAAGAATTCTGCAAATTCCACTCTTAAACTCAAGCAAATAACCTTTATCATGGAGCTGACCAGCATTTAAAATATTATGCTTAAGACCATCAACCCAAAATACATCATCAACATTACTCTTTCCATTTAGAGAGATTGAACCTTTACCTTTCACCATGCAAGGAGAGTTGTTTCCAAATCTAACAACACCTCTATCAAATTCATTAAGGTTTATGAACTTAATTTTGTCTCCGGTCATATGGTGTGAGCAGCCACTATCTATAATCTATTCATCACTATTATCCATATGAGATACTAGTCCCTTTTTATCAGACAATTCCTCCTTCACAGCTACAAACACAATTTCTTCATTGTCATCTTCTTCTTCTGACTCCTCATTGATCACACCTTCATCTACTGGAACATAACAATGTTTCTTGTCTTTTCCTTTGAATCTTCTAAAATTTTCTTTCTTATCGGTGTTAGGGTAATTAGTAGAAATATGACCAATTTTATTACAAGAGAAACACTTCAAAGGTATCTTTCCTTTATACTTACCAGTGCCTCTTGGAAATCTCTTTGCTAACAATGCCTCAAGTTCCATCACTTGATCTTCATTGTCTTCATTTCCCAAGTTACTTCCATGACTTGTCCTGCACTCATAATTTTGACATATATCTTTTCCTTTTGTACCAGATGAACCGATAACAGAAGCTTTAAAGGCAGATTCAGTAGATTTTGTCACACTATTGTCAAAACTATTTAACTCAAAAGTTGTAAGATTACCAATCAATGAATCAATAGTTACCTTATCCTTTAAAATAGATCTAAGTTCTTGGATTGTCGATACTCTTGTAGCATACTGAGGTTGAAGAGTTCTGAGCATTTTACTTACTATTTTATAATCTTCTATTTTGCCTCCAACACTCTTAATGCCGCCAACAACTTCTTTGATTCTCTGACCATACTATCCAATATTCTCTCCTTCAAGCATTCTCATGTCATCGAACTTTCCTCTCAAGCTTTCCTCTTTGGCTCTTTGAACATGCTCATCTGCTCCATAGATTGTCTCTAAATATTTCCAAACCTCACCTGTAGTTTACAATCCTTGAACATCATTATATTTTAAATTAGATAAATTAATTACAATAGCTTCTAGGGCTTGCATGTTATCCTGTTGTTCTTTGAGTTCATCCGGTGTCAGGGGAGTAGTGGTAGGAGCAACATAAGTTGTTTCAACTTTCTTCCAATATTTTGCACCAAGACCTTTGATGTAAATTTGCATTCTGTCTTTCCAGATCTTGTAGATATCCTTGTTGAACTTGGGACCCTCTTTCTTCCTCATCTTGAATTCCTCATAATCTTTTCTTCAAGCGGTTAGGCTCTCTGCACACAGAGGACCAATGCTCTGATACCAATTGTTAATCCTATGAGGATCCGGTTAGTACTAAGAGGGGGGTGAATTAGTACTAAGAACAATTCAAACTTTAACTCAAAATAAAACTTATCTCAAATCTAAAACCATTTAACAAATATATCAACTTCTATAATCAAATCTAATAACCTCTTTATCAGATTTTCTTAACACATTAACCAAATCATTTACCAATACTTTCACCACCAAAGAAATCATATAAACTTGATCATTTACCAACTCATTAACCTTATCAATAAGATCAAATACTTTCTCAAACAACTTCTTATCAGTACCGGTAACCTCTGATAAACTTCTGACAAAACATCATAACCGGTGTCTCAGAAATAATGCATGAAATGAAATATAAACAAGAACATCACATGAAAAACATTCCACACATGATCACCATAAGTTTTTGATGTGGAAACCCAAATAGGGAAAAACCATGGTGGGAGTTGGCACCCACAAATATTGGTACTCTTTTAAAGTATGCCTTGTTAGGAGCTTACAATATGCCCAGTTAAGAGCAGACCTTGTTAGGAGTCACTCGATTAGGGGATTTGCCTTGCAGCTTGATTAGGAGGTTGATGATCTATTAGGATCAACCTCATGAGAGGATTTAACATGTTTTTGAGAGCTGCCTTGTTAGGGGACTTAAATGTTTAAGGCAAGACCTACCCAGTTAAGGGATTTAACCTGCTGCAACTGTTAGAGAACAATAGTAAGAAAATGATATGTTTACTTGCACTTCTCTGCTTGCTTGATCAGATCTAGTTATACACAACACTCTTCAACTCTCAGGTGGATCTCACACTTCACTTGGACAATTTAACACATTCTCTAAGACTACCGAGACAATAAACACCAACTGTGTCAACCTAAATAGCCATCTCAACTAGGTCGTCCACAAAACCTAATTACATCATAAATTTAGAATTAGATCACAAGGGAACATTATAGATCACTATACAGATCATTAACACAAATTACAATGCAATATCAACTTTTGGTTGATAGTAACCCATCATGAAAATCCGATCTGTATCCTCAAAACACTCTACTAAATGTTTCGTTGATTCCCAAGAAAATCTTCCTTGAACCGCGCAAAATAGCTATCAAATATTTCACATGGTTTGTGTCATGTTACCAACTTCATGTAGACTCGTTGTCAATCACCATCATAATAGAAATCAGTACCGGTTTGATGATTTCTTCACCGATCTTTAAACCCTACTAAAACCTTAGCAAAACTTCATCATAAATTTGAAACATGCCTTCTGGTAATCATCACAAGTTTCTGTTCCAGTCATATACACCTTTCCATGATACAAGTTTATCATCCAAACCGCAAATCACCAGTCATCGCTGACCAACCGATCCAATCAAAATAATTCTACTTTACCGATTAAAGTCCTATTTCACAGATTTTAGTTCACTGTCAGTAAACAAAATCACTTAGATGACAAAACAAAACATCAAGAACATTAGGAACATCATTTGCCAGCAATGGCAACACAAATAACTGATCATGTCATCTATTCATAGAATCTCAATCTCTTCATCACAAAGAGACTTATATCCTTTACCGGTGCACTTATCCAACTTCAACTGCATCACCCAATCTGCACCAATTATGCCAAATGCCAACATGATCCTCTTTGAGTAGAATCTTAACCGCTTGAGGAAGATCCCATGGCAACTAATAGTTCAACTATTGTTTACTGAAAGGACAGCCCTAGGCTTGATGGAACAAACTATGGAGTATGGAAGATTTAGATGGAGACTCATTTAAGATCCATTGGAAAGGAAATTTGGGAAATAACTTAGAAAGGTTAAACTCCTCACGATCCAACATTTGGCAATGCTGCACCGACGGACTTGGAAAAGAATATTGAAAATGACTGCAGAGCTAGAGAAGCCCTCTTAAGTGCCTTATCAGATCAACAAATCATGGGATTGTCAGATAAATCATCGGCGAAAGCTTTATGGGACAAGTTGGAGACTCTAAATGAAGGTGAGCCCACTGTTAAAATTGAAAAACTTGAATGTTACCGAGTAAGATATGAAAGCTTGAAGATGGAGGAAGATGAAAGAATTTCTGCATTCATGGAAAGAGTAAATGAAATTGTATTAGGAATTCAGTTTTGTGGTGGATCTCCGAGCGAGGAAGAGATTGTTTCAAAAGTATTAAGGGTTTTTCCACCGGCATATAAGATGAAGGTAACTACAATTAATGAGCTTAGAACCATGCCTAATTCTTCTACCAACATAGATACTCTTGTTGGGAAGATATCTACTTTTGAGATTGAAGAATTTGGTCCTCCAAGAGCTACAAAGATTGATACTGCATTTAAGGCATCTACATCATCAAATGGAAAGAAAGATTGGAAATTTTTGTATGCAAAGGAATTGGAAGAGATTAGGAAATAAGATGAAGAGCTTGAGAAACTTGAATTCCTATTTGCTAGAAGGATACCTAAAGGTCCGACAGGAAGTATGAAGGAAAAGCTCCTTTCAAATGTTTTGCATGTAATAAGATAGGTCATTTTGCATCTAGATGTCCTAAAAGGAATTCAAAATTGGAAGAAAGAGAAAGAAGATCTTTTAAGCCTAGCCCTGAATATCAGATCAAGAATAAGTATAGGAGAAAAACAAATAATGCTACTATGCTGATGAGGAAGGAGTAACTAAAGACTCAGAGGAAGAACTGGCAGGAGATTCAGCTAGTGGATCCGGTAATGGAAAAGACAAGGTATTTTATGCTATGAGGGAAGATGATCCAGAACCAGTTATCAAAAATAAGGAAAAGGCCCTTGCAGAAAAAGTTGAAGACAAAGATGAATGGGTAATAGATAGTGGATGTTCTCATCATATGATAGGAGACAAAAGAAATTTTCTAACCTTGCAAGAATTTGATGGTGGTCAAGTCAAATTTGGTAATAACAAAGCATGCATGATCAAAGGAAGAGGAACCATTTCATTGGATGGTAAGCATAACACTAATAATGTCTATTATGTTGAAGGTCTAAAGCATAATCTTTCGAGCATAGGACAGTTGCTAGACATAGGATTTCAATTACAATTCAAGGATGAAAAGTTCAAAATCATTAGCAAATCAGGATTGGAGATTGCAACTGGTACAAAGACAAAAGGTAACATCTTTCATTTAAACTCTGGTGAAAAGACATGTTTGATTGCATATATTGATGAAAGTTGGCTATGGCATAAGAGGTTGTGTCATGTAAATTATGATTGCATTGTAAAGATTAGTTTAACTAAGGTAGATAGAGATTTACCTAAGATTGTGAAGCCTCATAATCCGGTATGTAAGGAATGTCAAATGGGTAAGAAAATCAGAACTTCTTTTAAGAGCATACCTGATAAATCTAATGATATTCTTGATTTGATTCATACTAACCTATGTGGTCTTGCTAATACAAGAAGCTTTCAAGGAGATAGATATTTCATGATAATCATTGATGACATTCTAGAATGATGTGGGTTGCTTTTCTAAGGGAGAAATCTAAAGCCTTTGAGAAATTCAAGGTTTTTAAAGCTATGGTTGAGACAGAAACAAGGATGAAAATCAAGTTTCTGAGATCAGATCAAGGTGGTGAATTCACATCCGATGAATTCAACAACTATTGTGAGATAAATGGCATTAGGAGATAGTTATCTGCACCCCAAACACCTCAGCAAAATGGCATTGTGGAAAGAAAGAACATAACCATTTTGGATTCAGCTAGAACCATGATGATGGAAGCTAATTTGCTTCATATCTACTAGAGAGAAGTAGTAAGTACAATAGTTTATACACTCAACAAAGTTCATATGAAAGGAGATACTGGTAAGACACCTTATGAATTATAGTTTGGTCATTCCCCTACTCTTAAGTATTTTAGAATCTTTGGAAGTAAGTGTTATATCAAAAGAGATGATTCCATTGAAAAGTTTGACCCTAGATGTGATGAAGCAATATTTCTTGGTTATTCAACTAAGAGAAAATCATATAGATGTTATAACAAAAGATTGCAGAGAATTGTGGAGAGCACTAATGTGAAAGTGGATGAGCAGTACAAAGACCAAGCTAAATCTTATGATAGTGAACCGACAGTGGAAATTATCATAACTGATCTGGTAATGCCTGTACTAGAACAAAATACTAAACCAGTTACCCCGACATCATCAGAATACTTAACTGTAACTAAAGAGCAGCACAAAGAACCTAAATATCAGAAAACCCCAAGGTATGTAAGGCTAAATCATTCTGAAAATTAGATAATTGGAGACAAAAACAAGGGAGTTATGACAAGGAGAAGATTGGAAAATCAAGAGGTATGTTTCATTTTTCAGAGTGAACTGGCATCAGGAATCGAAGCTTGTAAAGATGAATGTTGGATGAAAGCTATGGAAGATGAATTAGATCAAATAGAAAAGAACAATACTTGGACTTTGGTTCCTCGACCTAAAAATAAGAATGTTATTGGAACTAAATGGGTTTTTAGAAACAAATTGAATGAGGATGGACAAGTTGTAAGAAAAAAGGCTAGATTGGTCTACAAAGGATATTCTCAGAAGGAAGGAATTGATTATGGTGAAACATTTGCACCAGTGGCTAGAATTGAAGCTATTAGACTATTTCTTGTTTATGCAGCCTATAAGAACTACAAGGTCTATCAAATGGATTTTAAGTGTGCATTTATGAATGAAGAACTTGAAGAGGAAGTCTTTATTGAGCAACCTTGTCGATTTTTACTGACAGATGATAAAAATATGGTTTGCAGATTAAGGAAATCCCTATATGGATTAAAATAGGCTCCTAGAGCTTGGTATGCAAGGTTGGATAAGTATCTTCTAAAGCTTGATTTTATTAAAGGTAATACCAACAGTAACCTATATTATAAGATCACTAATGATGATATTCTGATTATTGAAGTATTTGTTGATGATATCATTTTTGGAGGTGAAGAAAAATTATTCATGGAATTCTCTGATAATATGTAGAGTGAATTTGAAATGTCTATGACTGGAGAAATAAGATTTTTTCTACGTTTGTATATTACTCAAACTGACAAAGGCATCTTTATCTGTCAAACTAAGTATCTAAGGGAACTATTGAAGAAAGTTTCTATGGAAAATTCCAAACTGGTTAGTACTCCTATGGTTACAAGTGAAAATCTGTCAATTAAAGATGTATCCCCTCCAGTAAATTCTACAAGATATAAATCCATGATTGGTGGTTTTCTATATTTAACTCAGACTAGATTGGATATAATGAATGCAGTTAGTATTGTATCAAGATTTCAAACTAATCCAAGAGAAAATCATGAAAGTGCAATAAAAAGGATATTCCGGTATTTACAAGGAACAATTGGATATGGTTTATGGCACCCTAAAGATGACGACTTTACTTTATGTGCATATATAGATGCATATTAGGAAGGTGATGTTGATGACCAAAAGAGCACATCTGGTGGAGAATTCTTTCTTACAAAGAAGTTGGTTTCATGGATCAGCAAGAAGCAGTCATGCATTTCTTTATCTACTACTGAAGTTGAATATGTTGCAGCCGCAACTAATTGTACACAAGTTCTATGGATGAAGCAGATGTTGAAGGATATACAAGTGAGTTGTAATGATCCAGTTGTTATTCATTGTGATAACTTTGCAACTATTGACATATCTAAGAATCTGGTATTTCACTCCAAGACTAAACACATATCAATCAAGTATAAATTTTTGAAGGAAAAGGTGGAAGAAAAAGAAGTCAAATTGGTTTATGTGAACACTAAAGAACAAATAGTAGACATCTTCACTAAACCTTTGTCCTGAGAATCATTGAGTATTTTAGAGACAAATTGGGGGTTTCTACCCCTTCGGTAGAGACTTAAATGATGCAGATGTGCATCAGTCCGGTATGCATTATCAGAGCTATCTTTTTCTTTGGATTGATGAAATAATGCTAGTGCTCAGGGGGAGTAGCCAGCCTTGAGATTTAAAGTTTTCATATTCTATTTGATATCAAAGTCATATCTTTGGCATTGATGTCAAAGGGGGAGGAATATATGTGAAAAACCATTTCTATTTATTTTTGATATTGATTTCTTTCCTTAGGGGGAGTTTAGCATTATTTGGTCTTTTGATTCAGATTTCATTCAAAGCTTCATTTCTATATCATTTTATGGGATATTGTTGGTTGTCTTCCATAGGGGGAGACTTGTTTGACATTTCTTGGCACTTGGATGTTTTTCACATCTAGTGTTTCCATCAATGCCAAAGGGGGAAATTGTTGGCAATATGAAGGAATTGATTATGTGTTGCATTGATGTCAATACTAGTTGTTATGGTTGTTTACCGGCTTCCGGTAGAAGGATTGGATTGGAAAGATTATCACTTGATTGTCATCGATATGATCTATATGATGGAATGAGTTTGTATGTGTGGTTCATATGCTTCTGAAGTATGTTTCAATTAGTTGGTATTAACTTGATGATCAGATTCTATCTTATGTCCTAGTAAGCCTGCTCTATAGGTCCAGTAAGGGTTCCACCGGTAGAGCTTTATTGAAGATCATTGATGTAATGCATAAGTGGTGTTGGTGCAACTTCTAGAAGGGATTCAAGATGTTGATGGTGATTGTGTTCATGCCTCGACTAATTGGTGTCATTGCTTTGGCATGCGTGGACCTAATTTAGGTCCGGTGCTATCTAGGTTATGGACCAGTTTTCATGTAACGTGTTGTTGGATCCTCTGATGCACTTCCAAGATGTTTTATTGATTGGCTGATGTTTTTTTGGCCTTAGGCCAACATGTCTTATTTCAAGATTATGTAATGGATCTATTGAATTATCATTTGGGTGGCCGACCTAATTGGTTAGGTCCTGGGTTGGTATAAATATATGTAAGATCTCATTGTAGATCAATATGCAAGGATCGAATAATGTAATAATTATTTGTGTAGAGGATTTGGTCGATCATAGGTGATCGAGTTGGGTTTATGTAAGAGGTTTTAGACCTCTGGTATTGAAATTAACCGGAACTGTAATCTCCCATGTTTAATGCTATCATATGAAGTTCTTCTTTCTAGATTGTTGTCCAAATATTTTGAGGTGGTTGGCCTCTTTTGTAGTTAGTGACTCCATTGTGATGAGCAGTGCGCTCTAGGTAGTGTACCTTCCTACATGTGTAGGCCCCTACTGTAATCATATACTTTTTGTAGAAGTATCATTTGACTATGGGTAGAGTTTCTCACCATGGTTTTTCCCTTTACCAGGTTTTCCATGTATAAATCATGGTGTTATGTATTATGGTTGCATGGTATTGATTCTCTGGTTTACAATTATGCTTTAATGCTTAATCAGTTATTCCGGTAAAAGGTTTTAAGTGCTTTAATTCACATAATCTAATAACAACTTATTCACACCCCCCTCTCAGTTGTTCACCAGTTATCCTGACACTTAGGTATCTCTATTGGTATTGGTGAATGTTTCATTGTAGAACCTAGATTGTTTGTGGTTGAATCTTTATAGTTTTATAATAGTTTGTCATCAGTTTTCACCATATATGACAAATAAAGAGAGAGGAGAAGGATAAAGAGAGGTAGAAAAGATACATATATAGAGAGGGAGAGATAGAGATTTATAAAGATAAAGATTCAAATAAGGAGAGATATAAGGGTCAAGAGTGATGAAGAGATAGATACATAAATAGAGATATAGATATTAAGGACTAAGAAGAGAGAGGGAGAAAAACTAAAGGACAAAGATGGATAGAAAGAGGTAAACATATCTAGAGAATGAAAAGGAGAGAGGAAGATAGAGATGAAAATGAAGATAAAGGGAGAGGGAGATGAATAGATATAGAGAAAGAGAGAGGCAAAGATGGATAAATATATAAAGAGATAGAGAAAATGGATAAAGATGGGTAAAGAGAGAGATACAAAAAGGAAGAGATAGAGAGATATAAAGGAAGAGGAATATTGATAGATAGAGAGATGTAGATAGTGAAAGAGAGTGATAAAAAGAGAAATAGAGATTATAGATAGGGATAGATAGAGAAGGGTAGATAGAGAGGGAGAGATAAAGAGGGAGATATAGAGATATATATAGGGGCTATAGAGAAGGATGGAGAGAGAGAGCTAGAGATATATAAAGAGGGTGTAAATAAAGAGATAAAGGTAGAGAAAGGGAAATATACTTAGAGAGGGAGAGGTAGATTAATCATGTATAGAGGAAGATATATAAAGATAGAGGGATATATAGAAAGAGAGATTGACAGTTATAGAGACAGATAGGTGAAGATGGAGATAGAGATAGATATGGATAGAAAGTGATAGAGAAAGTAAGAAAAATGGAGGGAGAGATGGAGTGAATAAGTGATATTTAGAGATCTAATGAGATATAAATATACATGAAGATAGATCTATAGGGAAATAGAGATAGAGGGGACAAGATGGATAGAGAAAGGAGGTGATAGAAACAAGAAATAAATATGTATAGTGATGAATACTAAGAGGGGGGGGGGTGAATTAGTATACCAAAAAATACTATACTTAAACACTTTAACAGTCTAGCAGTAAACCGATAAAACAGTTTCACAAACAAACCGGTTAACACATATGCAAACCAAATAGAAAATAAGGCATTCACCCATAGAAGCACAATCACCATAACATGAGATTTTGACATGGAAACCCAAATGGGAAAAACCACGATGAGATGAAACTCACAAGTAACTATCTATAGAATAGTAAGCAGACCAATTAAGGTCATACAATGTTCTTTACCAGAATAGATCATGTTAGGAATCTTAATCTCTGTTAGGAGATAAGTCCAATTAAAGACTAACTTGTGAGAGGATTTCAGATCCACAGATGTGAATCACCCTGTTAGAGGATTTACAAAGGCTTTTCTGGGCCTTCCCGGTTAAGGGTTTCTGACTTGTCAAAGATGTGAGTAATCAACAAGTGAATAATCTAGCAAATGGCATAGTCTGCTTGATTAGATCTATGGTAGCTCATTGCTAATGCATTTCATCATTACTTCAGTCTTTAGTAAATCCACACTCTGTTACAACACACAAACTTGATCTTCTCAGTTAAGATCGCACATACAAGAACTTCATCAACCACACAAAAAACCTAACAACTACACACATACACTCAAAACCCTAGACATGATGTCCTTAAAAGGAATCTGATTTCATGTCGGTCCAATAGGATTACATTGCAAGTTCCTAGGTTCAATGTATCTAGACACATTTGGTAACACAACACAAAATCACCGTCAAAGTGTCGGTGGATGATAACTCATCACAAAAATATACCGGTTGGTAACTCATCATAGAGTATTACCGGTTTATACAACTTTACCGGTTACCGGTTGGTAACTCGGAGTAATACCGGTTCAATTATAAAATAGATTACCAATTCACAAAAATGAAGATTGGGAAAATGATAACTGCCGCTTCTAGCTCCTTTGCTCCGCTCCGCTTGAGATCCTCAAAACCGCTTGAGCTCTTCATGCCACTTGGGTCTTCATACCACTTGAGATAGGTAAACACTTTCTACATAACATCGATAGTCTAAAGACTACAACATAATATCAGTTTGGAACAAATACCAGTTGAGAATAATTCATACATTCAAAAAGTGATCTCATAACAAGTGTGTGTCCATCAATGACAATCACAACATAATCATCAAAAATGCCAACAATCTCCCCCTTTGGCATTGATGGCAACACTTAGGAAAATTTTTTACATCTAAGTGTTTTACAACAAAATTATGCCATAATAAAAAATACTCCCCCTAAGCATATACACTATCCCTTTGCAGAAAATACAATGTATACTACTCCTTACAGAGATAAACATGAAAGTGTACATAGCATGCATCAAAATTTTAAATACAGAATACTACTCCCCCTTTGCCAACAATGACAAAGTACAACAGAATAATCCCTTGTTTCTATTAGCTGAATAAATGTTTATGACAATAAAGAGTGAAATTTGTCAAAAACAGATTTAAAGTCCTGCATAAATTGCTTCATGGATAAGGACCATGACTCAAGCAATGAGGTAGCAACCTCATTCTCTGTTTGCATTTGATAGACCTATTCTTCCATGGCATCCAAGGTACTCATCTCTTGAGTGACCGTTAGGGCATCCAGATTGAGATAGCATTTCTGGAGAATTTGCAGTCTTGGCAGTAGGACAAGTTGAAGTTCCTACAAATTTTGTGTCTGGTTGCTGATCTCTGCCTCTATTCTTGCAGACTGGAGTTGAAACCGGTGAGTGGTTTGTCCATATGTGGCGAAGGAATCATAGGGAGTCTTGAAGGTGCTTATGAATGACTGCATATCAGATTGCACATTGTCTTTCTGAGAAAGTACACCATCACAGAAAAGATGTGGTTGACATATCTTATTGAGTAGTAATTTGCCCTCATCCATTGCATCTCTGATGTCCTTTTGTGCCTTCTGTAGATTGGACCGGAGCTTAGTTAACATTTTCACCAAGGTAGTGTCCAGAGCCTTTTGATGCTTCTTTTGGGCACTAGCTTCAGCAACTTCTTCCAGGCTTTGCACCTGATCTTCTACAACTGTGCATAGGAGCTTCAATTGGGAAAGAGAGGAATCGATACTAGGGAGGTTGGTACCAGGTATCAAATGGGTAAGAGTGTCCACCGTAGCTTGGATCACATCTTCCTCCTTTTTCCTCCTTAGAGCATCCAAACACTCTTGAGCAAGATTAATTCTTTGCAATAGCTCTATTTCATTTGCAAACTGGAGGTCAATGGGACTGGTAATGTCAGCCGGTTTGGATTGACTACCGGTTGCCTTTGGGGTCTCCACCCGAGTGCTCTGTGCCGCTTCCTCTTTCTCTTTAGGTCTTTTCTTGTCCTCTTCCACCTTCTTTTTCTCCTCTTCCTCTATCTTTCTTTTCCCTTCTTTCTGCTTCTCCTCTTCTTTACACTTCTCTTCATCTTCATCCTTCTTCTTCTTCTCCTCTTTCTGCTTCTTCTTCTCCTCTTCCTTTCTCTTCTCCTCTTCCTTTTTCTTCTTCTCCTCTTCCTTTTTCTTCTCCCCTGCGTGTTTCTTTTCTTTTTCCTACTCTGCTTCCTTCTTCTTCTTCTTCTCTTCCTCTTGTCTCTTTTCTTCTTCCTTTCGTTTCTCTTCTTCTTTCTTTTCTGCTTCCTTCTTCTTCTTCTCTTCTTCTTGTTTCTTATTTTCTTCTTCTTTTCTCTTTTCTTCCTCTTTTCTCTTCTCTTCCCCTTTTCTCTTCTCTTCTTCCTTTTGCTTCTTTTCCTCTTCTACCTATTTTCTCTTTTCTTCCTCCTGTTTCTCCTGACCTGTTGTTTCTATTGGTGCATCCGGAGTAACATTTTCACTGTTCAAGGCATCAACATCAATAGGGTCCAATTGAGTAGTGACCGGTTTTCCTTTACTGTCATATACTTCATCCGGTTGATTGATTTCTAGTTCTTTCTCAGCCTTTTTGTTGGCTTCAGCCACTTGATGCAACCTTAGAGTGGATTGAGTAAGGGAGTGGGTATCTTTTACCACTTCCGGGACTTTTCTTTCTAGCAACAAGAGTCTCCTTCTTCTCATGAAGAAGAGGCCCTTATATCTTTCCATCACTTCATAAAGTTCTATTTTAGGCACATCAGGAAAGTATTGTGCAAATACTTCCTCTCTTATTTCCTGTTCCTTCTCAATGGCAATGTGCCATTTGTTATCTAAAGAATTATATAAAGAATCAGGTGTCTCAGATTTAATTTCTGATGGCCACCGGTCATTAATACATAAATAATTAATGACTTCCTGTTCAACTTCTTCCTTTTCATCATCATTAAAATCATCAAAGCGCTCTTTCAAATCACCAAGCACTTTTCTTCTAATATTCTTAATAGTTCTTTGACAATGTGTCAAAGGTATGTAGGAGGAAATATCAATATTTATCGGTGCAGATGTTACCGGTTCATTCTTTGTCTTTTTCCTCATTTGCCTGGTCTTCTTAGGCTGTTCTTCAGACACAGTGTCCTCTGAGTCTGGTGTGTTGATTTTTGTCTTCCACTTCCTCTCAAAGACTTTGGTGGGTGCAACTTCTAGATTCTTCTTTGTTGGTGACCGCTTGGTCACTTTGGGACTGGCTACAGTAACCGGTGTCGATGCTGAAGGCACTGCCTTTCCCTTCTTTACTGAGGGTTCTTCAACCAGTGTAACTCTTTCCAAATAGGTGCCGGTTCTCTTTGCCTTTGGATCAAGGGGTGAGGCGAGTAGGGTAGAGGCATACCCATCTAGCATGTCATACATTACCTCATATCCCATCGGTTCCACTTCTTCTTGTCTAGGCTCAACCGCCTCCATTATGCACTCATCAACTTTGATGGTGAAGTAGATATCATCTTCATATTTCTTGACAATATATCCTAATATTCTCACTCTTTGGCTCATCTTGCATCTGAACTCATCAAAGTATTTGTTCAGGACTTTTGGATAACCGGTTCCAACCGCTTGAAGGCTTTCCTTTATTTGCTTTGTAACTGATTGGTCGGCAAACCACTGAATATCTCTGACTCCTGGGAAGTAACCTTGGAAGTAAAAGAACAACCCAACCAATAGTTGTCCAAACTTAAATCTCAAGGAATTGTCCTGTTTAATCGACTTTAGGTTCACCAAAAGTTTCCTTTGCATACAGGTGCATAAGTCAAATGATGCATCTTCCATGATCATCCTGTAGGCATCATTTACCACTGCAGCAGAGACAGAGTTGATCCTGCTAGCATAAAATGTCTGGTAACCTATTACCATGCAGGCATATTTGACTAGATTGTCCTTGATGGGATTGATGGTCATTCCCCGTTGGTCGCTCATAGAACTGGTGAGCTTGGTCATTTCCGTCTTACTGATCTTTCTTAGGGTTGGCACTTCACCGATGTTACAGAAACTGGTGATGACATGAATTGCTTCTGGTGTGATATCATGCATTCGTTCTAAATACATTTTATCACCGTGCAATCTGCTCAAAATGATGCGGATGTGATCATCTAAAAATTCTTTAAGGAAATAGACTGCATTGTGAAGCTTCTTCTTTTCTAGGATGCTAAATTCCGGTTTAATCTTCTTATCCTTCCCACAGAACAAACTCAATTGAGAATGGATCACCAGAGATCCTAGATCTTCAATCTTACAATCAATGTAATCGAAAATGCCTTCCTCGACTATGACACCGGTGGGTATTTGAGATAGGGCATTATATTTTGCCTTTCATTGAATGAAGTCTACTGAATCAACGGGTGCACTAGAGGTAGGGTGTGATGTGGAAGCCATGATAAACAAAGAAATTTGAAAAGTACCTTCGTAAATCAAAATTTAGGGCTCACAAATTATACTTCGCCACACACTCCTTCGGTTGCTGAAATACCGCTTTGTGTTCTACACTTCACCAACAGATGTTTGCTTCTGATTCTTCTTCAAGATTTTGAAAAATTCTTCGAATCGAAATCCAAATCGCTTTTCTTCGCTCAATGCTTAAAAACTTCTTCGCTTGAGAACTAATAAGTGAAAATAACTTGAAAAAATCTTTTAAACAAGTTCTTCACCTACCATAATAAATGCTCCACTATTAGGACGTAAACCCTAATTTGCCTTTTACCATTTCTAGTCTTCTGCCAACTAACAGGTATCACATACCAATTAAGGTATTTTACTGGTGTAAACCAGGGGTTCGAAATATTTCACCGTTTGCTCCCCCTAAGCTTTTGTGATGCTTAGTTTACCGATTCCGCAACTTCCACACTAGGTGCAGAAACCGGTTCTTCTTGAATCACTTCTTCTGGCTTCTTCTTCTAGGTTTTCTTCATATCTGCTTGAACAGTTTCAACATCAATCTTTCCTTCCGGAGTGACCGGTATATCATCCGATATATTCTTTCTAGTTCTGTAGAATCTTGTTGTATGACCTGATTTGTTGCAATGATAGCAAACCATTCCAGGTGCTCTCGAAGGTCCATTATTCATGTTTACATTCTTCCTTCTGCATGTTGCAGCAGTGTGACCATGACCATGACAAATCAAATAGTTCGCTCTCCATCTGGTTGCTGCTTGATAGCCACCGCTACCTGACTGATGATTATAGGTATTAAACCGGTTTGGATTCCAGTTCCTAGAGAGTTCAGGAAAAACTCCTTGACTCCTTTGAGGATACCTTCCGATATTGTGCATGACAAACCTGCATTCAAATGCTCTATGCCCAAACTTGTTGCATGCATAACAATTACCATTGAATCTATTGGGTCTAGGCTTATCCTTTAGAAAATAAGGAAAATTATTGTAAGCCTTACTTCTACATACATTGGTAGTGTGTCCTTCCTTGAGACAATTAAAGAAAACAGGTTTGAACTTTTGCTTACCTTTATCCTTTGGTGCCGGTTGTTTCTTTGATGCTCTATCTTTTGTTCCAGAGGTCTCACCTTCCTCATAATCAGAGAAACCAAGTCCATTGTTATTCTTTACCGGTTTAGCTGATTCAAGCTTCTGCTCTAGCTTGACAGTGCTCTTATTGAATTTGGCAAGTATTTCCTTTGACTTAGTGAGTTCTTTGTAAATAGAAGCATTGGATTCCTTCAAGGTTGCATTCTTAGAAATGGCCATGTTTAGTTCACCTTGCACTTCTTATTTTTACACTTTACTCTCTTGGAGATGAGCGGCGAGAACACTGATTTCTTGCTTCAACTTGGAGATCTCATGATCTTTGTCTTTTACCAGATCTTCAGTTTTCTTCTGGTTCTCAAGCTCTTGACACATTCGGATAGTCAGTCCTTCCAACTCCTTTCTCAGGTTGGTATTGGATTCATTCAATTTTTCTACTTCTTGAACTAGGGCTTCCATGTCCGCTTCATCAGAAGAACTGTTTTCAGTTAGCTCCATCAGTTTTCAGCATGCTCTCTTCTTTTTGCCTGAGAGGCCTTATATTTGACTTTAAGTTCATCATAGGCTTGCTTAGTCTGAGTGAGCCGATGAGTAAGTTCCCTCACAGTATATTCCCCCATATCTCTTTCCAAGCGGTTAGACTTATAGAAAGCTTGGCTCTGATACCAATTGATGAATGCTAAGAGGGGGGGTGAATTAGTATACCAAAAAATACTGTACTTAAACACTTTAACAGTCTAGCAGTAAATCGGTAAAACAGTTTCACAAACAAACCGGTTAACACACATGCAAACCAAGTAGAAAATAAGGCATTCACCCATAGAAGCACAATCACCATAACACAAGAGATTTTGAGGTGGAAACCCAAATGGGAAAAACCACGACGAGATGAAACTCACAAGTAACTATCTGCAGAATAGTAACCAGACGGGTTAAGGTCATACAATGTTCTTTACCAGAACAGATCCTGTTAGGAATCTTAATCTTTGTTAGGAGATAAGTCCGATTAAAGACTACCTTGTGAGAGGATTTCAGATCCACAGATGTGAATCACCTTGTTAGAGGATTTACAAAGGCTTTTCTGGGCCTACCCAGTTAAGGGTTTCTGACTTGTCAAAGATGTGAGTAATCAACAAGTGAATGATCTAGCAAATAACACAGTCTACTTGATTAGATCCATGGTAGCTCATTGCTAATGCATTTTAGCATTACTTCAGTCTTCAGTAAATCCACACTCTGTTACAACACACAGACTTGATCTTCTCAGTTAAGATTGCACATACAAGAACTTCGTCAACTACACAAAAAACCTAACAGCTACACACATACACTCAAAACCCTAGACATGATGTCCTTAAAAGGAATCTGATTTCATGTCGATCCAATAGGATTACATTGCAAGTTCCTAGGTTCAATGTATCTAGACACATTTGGTAACACGACACAAAATCACCGTCAAAGTGTCGGTGGATGGTAACTCATCACAAAAATATATTGGTTGGTAACTCATCACAGAGTATTACCGGTTTATACAACTTTACCGGTTACCAGTTGGTAACTCAGAGTAATACCGGTTCAATTATAAAACAGATTACCGGTTGACAAAAATGAAGACTGGGAAAATGATAACTTCCGCTTCTAGCTCCTTTGCTCCGCTCTGCTTGAGATCCTCAAAACCGCTTGAGCTCTTCATGCTACTTGGGTCTTCATACCGCTTGAGATCGATAAACACTTTTTGCATAACATCGATAATCTAAAGACTACAACATAATAACGGTTTGGAACAAATACCGGTTGAACATAATTCATACATTCAAAAAGTGATCTCATAACAAGTGTGTGTCCATCAATGACAATCAAAACATAATCATAAAAAATGCCAACATATAGGTAGGATAAGGTAGATGAGGGAGATAAATAGAGAGAAGAGAGATTAGTAGAGAGATATAGAAATAAGGAGTGACAAGGATGGAGTGGGAGAGGGAGAGATAGGAATAGTAAGAGGGAGATATATACATAGATGGATGTAACTTAGGAATTTATTTATCTAGATGGGATGAGAAAAGAAGTGAGATAAGTAGAGAGGGAAGAGATAGATAAAATATTTTTATATAAGTATAGATAGACAAGTGATAGATAAAGGAGGTGATAGGAAAAAAGGAGACTTTGTATGCAAAATTTGTGAGTATTTAAAGTTTTAAAAATGAAGGATTAACTTCAAATGATTATAATTAATTTTTAGTTTACAATATAATAAAATTACCTTATCCATTTGATAGGTCTTTGAATTACCTTTCCAACGCCTGTAAAAGATTGAAATTTTGATAAGAAACGCAAAAGTTATGCCCATTTTACTAAAGTATACTTTTTATGTTGAGCAAAATGGATATCCAATTTGGTTTCCAAAATGGATATGCTATTTAAACGGATATCTAATTTGAAAAAACATGACGTCACAAATCGGATATCCATTAATATTGGATATCCATTAATATCGGATATCTGTTATTAACAGATATCCAATTTGGTTTGGTATTACGAAGCCAAATTCAAATTTTGCCTGACCCAAACAGAAAGTCAAAGTGGATTTTGGTGTGATTGGAAAAGTTTAAAATGAGTTTTTTACCCATTGCCACTTTTTGGACCCCCATGATCCTGCACATGCCCACATCTGGACTCCATTTTTTTACTTTCATACATCATCAAAAATCTCTCAGAGTCCTCTATCCATATATTAGATCTATTTTTGTATATTTTCCTTCAAGCACATTTTATTGATATTTTTTATTTTCACTATATGCTCAATTACTTGGATATTTTGGCACTTTTGATGGATTTGTTTGTTGGAAAGGGTTGTATTTGATGTTCTTTACATGTGATGGGATTATTGGGGTTTGATAATTTCAATTGAGGTATCATGGGTTTTTTTGTTCATCCTTCAGTTGCTTGCCTAGCTAAGGGAAATTATGAGCCTTAGGTCATGGCATCTTGACACATCTTAGGTGGCTAGATATTTTGCCTTATTTGTATGGACTTGTTCCTAAACCAACAACTTCAGGAGGTAAATCATCTTGGGGTAATCTCACAAATCATGTTGTAGTTGTGATTTGTTCTAGTGTTGATTATGACACTATGTGTTCTATATCAGACCTTGACTATCATCGTGCACTTTGGAATCATCTTTGGGAGATCTTTGGAGACCCTCATATCTCTCCATTTCCAAAGGATCCTACAAGAGATTGTCTCCTTCCCCTTGCACATGTAAATTTCACGTCCTATGATGATGATACTATAGAGGAGCTTGAGTATATCCAAGGTCTTGCATGTTTTGATGGATCAAAGACCTATCTTCATGTTCCTACTCCTCACATTGAGATCCCATGTCAATCATCTTCATCTTTAGTTGTTTTTGATCCGATTGGAATTGGCTCATGCATTGCCCCCATTATTCAATGCAATGGGACATTGTTCTTCCAGACACAACTATTTGGGATTCGTATTTTACAAATATATCATCCTTGTTTGTGGAGTCTCATATTTCAGATCAAGAGGACTATTTTGAGGATATTCATCTCCTCTTTATTGATAGTCACATCAGTGTTGTCATCTCATCTTCATTGCCCATAGAGATTGTTCTTCATCATCTTTTTTAGATTCTTGATTTGTCACCTTCTATTGTGATTGGGCATGTATATGATTGGTTTGTAGCATCATCATCTATCATGGGCATAACAACATTTGAGCAGTCTCTAGAGGCACATACAGTTTGGATCTAGATTCCTACATCTTTTAATTTATGGGAGTGGCTTCTCATATCTCTAATGGATTGGTTTCTTCTAAAGGGAAGACATTTTTTTTGCAGGCAGCGGATCATGTTCCATCTTCAGGTATTTATCATTGGTACCAGAGCTACTTATATATTGGGGGGATTCTTATCCTCATTCTCTTTCTTTTGAGGGGGATATTTATTGTACTTTTGTAACATATTTTGTACTTTGGGGGCCACTTGGATTTCTTCATCTTAGTCACATATAGTAACTTTTTTCTTTTTATTTGCATCTCTTGCTTTTGGAGAGAAATTTTTTCCCATGTGGTTTTTCTCCTTTTCTCTGTTTAAAGAGACCTCACTTGTGTGAGTTGAATTATTTTACATTGGTTTGCAAATGAGTACTCAACTAGGCCTAGTTGTTGGGACTCATTCATCCATGCATTCTGCATTCATAATTAGCTCTTTATCTTATCCCTAAGGTAATCTTAAGGAGGGGTGTTGGAGTAATTTTAGGACAATTAGGTCCTCTAATTTCTTTTTCACTTAAGATAAACTTAGATGCTTTATTTTATCTAGGTGTTATTTTTTTTAGTTAATTTCACTTAGAAGCACTTCTAGTTAGTTTTTTAAGGTTGTAGTTGAGCTTAATTTAGCTCCTACTTTGTATTTCTTTAGTTCTTCTAATTTTAGGATTAGGAGATCTCTTGATTTTCTACAAAGAAAGTCTCTCATTCATTGTAATTGTACCTTCAATATTGAATCTTCAATTCTTTTGTTCAATAATACAAAATTCTCTAGTTGTTATAGAGCATACAATCTTTGCTTGATCTCTTTTTGTGTGATAGGTATTTTTATTGAAAATGATTCTTGGCTCCTAGGGTTAATCATCTACTTCTACATGTATGAATATTTCAAATTTTATAGAATCATTATACTCAAGCCATTTGGGAAAGATCAAAAAATATATCCAATCTTTTAACTACTTTTCTTAAACATAACATTTTGTTTGTCCATGTGAGTGTTGTTGGCATCATGGTGAGCATGATAAAGTTTGAGGTACTTAGAGGCTGTCATTGATGGCAAATATTGACTCTAATGTCATCACAACCGATCAGAAAAGGGTTATAGTGGATTGGTGAGGAACAGGGGACTAAAGACTTCAATGGGTGAGCAGAGATTGGTTTACAGGAAGCAACCGGTAGCAGATCATAATGATGATTGATAAGTATGCGAAGTGAAAAGGATAAGCACGCATAGTCATCATCATGTTTGACTTGCTAACATGTGGATCTGGAAAATTTAGAAAGAGCCAATTGAAACCGGATTGCTTGCTAGAGAATTAGCGAGATTTTTGGTATGAACGGATAGTCCCACCGATATAATTGGTGAGATTCGAGGAATGAATAGATTGACACATCGAATGATTTTGAGTTCGAATGATTTTGGAGGGAAAGTTCGCACCAAGATTGAAAACAACTATATACATGTTTTGCATCTTGATTTTTGTTGTTGTGGGAGTTGTTAGTGAATTGAGGTTGAAAATCATAGTAAGGTGAAGAATGAGCTAAGTGTAGAAGGGTTCCTTATGAATCAGTGAAGTCATCACCGAGCAGAGATTGAAGAAAATATAGAGCAGATCTATTTGACATAAAAGTGTCATCATCAGATCAATGATTTGTTTCTCTCTAATAATTGCAACAGATTAAATCTATTAACAGGGTGAACCTTAACCAATTTTGTTTGTAAAATCCCCTAATAGGGTCACTCCATAACGAAAGTGTAAAATCCTTTTTCAAGGTGAATCCTAACAGATTCTAAGGTATTCTTAGTAGGATACCAGTCATCTTTAACAGGTTGATGTTCTTAGAAGGAACAAAATTGTAAGCTCTTAACCAGGCACTCTTTTTCATTGCAGTAAAAGAGATTGTGGGTTATCCCCACTGTGGTTTTATCCCTCTAACCAAGGGTTTCCATGTATAATTGTTGGTGTTATGTGATGTCTACTTGATGCAAGTAAATCTCTCTCCTTCAATGTTCTTACTTTCATGATTAATGCAATGTTTTAAGTTAATTTGAAAAAGGTTGTTGAAACCAGTCAGTTTGGAATTTTTAATTGTTTATAAATTGTTTTGACTGATTCATCCCCCCCTCTCAGTCACCGGTTAATATCAATAATTGGTATTAGAGCTTAGGTCCTTTGAAGAAAAGTTTAACAACATGAGGAAAATATCATGGAGGAATATCGGTATCAGAAACAACTTGATGAAGCTAATGAGATGATTTCTTAGCTGACGGATAGATTGAAAAAATCACTTGCTAAAAGGAAAGAACTCGCTCTACAACTTAATAAGAGTCAGGATATCATAGATCAACTCTCTGAACAGAGTGCATCTAAAGAAGTAGAAGAGGTAGTCTCAGAGCTGATGGAAAAGAACAAGAAGCTGACTAAAGAAATCACAAATCTAAAAAGAGAGCATGAAAGTCAGGCCCCAAGAATGACTGGAATACTAGAAGCCAATAGGATATCAGAGGAAAGAAACGAAAATGCAGAAGAAGCATTGTCAAAAGCTGAAAGAGCCAAAAGGTTTACTAAAGAAGCCCTAAGAGAGAATGATGCAATCATCATTGAAAAGGATGAAGAAATTTGAATTCTTACTCAAGAGAATGCAGTCATGCAAAAGTATCTGCATGATAAAGTAGAGGAAAAGGAGAAGATGATGAAGGATATTGAACAACTCAAAAATGAGTTGAAAGCTACAAATGAGAGAAATGAAAAGCTCAGAGGAGAACAAAGGTGACAACCAGTCTTGGCTACTTCGGTACAGGTCCAATGGAAACAGGAGAATCATCTAATCCCAAGAGGATGAAGGATGATAAAAGGGATAAATCAAGAATAAAAGGTATGAAGTTTTCAAAATCTTCTTGCAATTATTGTGGTAAACCTGGTCATAAGTCTGATTTATGTAGAAATAGATCAGTCAGTCACAAGAAGTCATTCAACTTTGATGGTTATTGCTATAACTGTCATAAGTATGGACACACTACTTATGAGTGTAAATATCGATCAAGTAGCATGTCTAGTAGAAGAATCTTTAATGGATATTGCTTTACATGCAATAAATATGGACACAAAGTTGAAGAATGCATGCAAGAAAAATGCATCAAGATCTCTACCCAAACTGGTTAGCCCTAATAGAAAGAGTAATCAACTCAATGCCACTTGTAGCAATTTTGGTCATGTTGCAGCAAATTGCAGGATGAGAATGGGTCAGAGAAACAATGCAAGACCATGGAAGACAACTGGTATGGCATGTTTCAATTGACATAAGATCAATCATTTAGCCAGAGAGTGCAAGAACCAATCCTATAACCAGTCTGAAGACAGGAACCAGTTTTGAAAGAAGAAAGGGCCAAATGATTTGAAAGGAAAGAAGACAATTGAAGAGGTGGAGAATGAAATGAAATATACATAGACTAAGAAGGAAGAAAGAAAAGAAGGAGAGGAGTGCATTCTGAAACTAAGTCATCATCCACTAGTGATGATAGTTCTTCTTCAAACTAAGCATATCGATGCTCAGGGGGAGCCTTTAAAAATAAATAAAAATTATAGCTGATTCCCCGAAACCAAAGTGAGGTAACTCTTATTTGCATTACTTAGATGCAGAAAAGTTGGCATATTGTTTGTAATTCTTCATCAGTAAATTGTTAAGAGTATAGGTGTTAAAGGTTGTATTGCTACTGGTAAGGAAGTGACATCGGTAAACTATAAGCTATTACCGTTTGAGGTCGTACAACTTAACCGTTGTAAAAGTGCACCGAACAACTTAACAAATAAATAAGGAAATGAAAGCTTCATTTGTCTACCTTGCTTTCATTTGTGCATTCGTGAGATCCTAGTGCAATCAAAGGCTTTCTAAATCTGTTAAGTGCATTACGTGCAAAGTAAGTTTGGAGATCAAGCGGTGAAGTTTTGGTGATTGGAACCCCTAGCAGAAACGGTAGAAGAAGTCAATTTGTGAATTTTATTCAAATTCATCATGGAAGCTTTTGTGTCGACTCTTGTGTTGGTTGAGGTAGTTAAGGAACCACAACCCGAGTTCAAGTTGCATCCTATGAAGGTCAGAGAGATCGAGATGACTGGTGCCCTATCATTTGTGCACTTTGATGTGTTACTGTTTGAAGATATCGGTTCTTTCATACAATGTAATCTTGAAGAACCTGGAGACAAATTCATTCAAGATGAATTCAAAAGGTTTCGTGACAATGATTTGTTGAAGGCAGAACATATGCATCTAAAGACCAAGCGTTTGTTGTATGTTATTGATATTCCTAACCAATTTCATGTCAATTGGATCAGGTATGTGCTAAGTAGAGTGCATGACCAGTTTGTATGGTTGGAAGTTGAAGCACCAATCAAAATAGCAAAGGAGGTGATCCAAAGAGTAATAGGGTTCAACGCAACAGGTGAAGCACTAACCCTAAGGACAATATCATTCGATGATGTCACTTGATTGACTCAATCCTGATTTGACAAGAGAGAAATGACAGTCACTCACATTGAGGACACAGAAGTGAGGTTTGCATCTGCAGTGATAGCTTATAGGGTTTATCAGTCAAGCTGCATGAACAATGTGTCGAGCGATGCTATCCATGCAGCTTACCGGATCATCAAGAGGATGCAGCATATGACATTCGTGACATGATAAGAAGTCAATTCCTAATGAACATGGTCTAAATCAAGAAGAACAAAAGGCAATCATTCAAGTATGGTTCAATATTTGTATGTATCTTCTTCTATGTGCAAAATTTCTTTCCCGATAAGGGAAATATAGTGTGGTTTGCAAATAAACCTATCATAGTTCAAATAGGTGAAATGGTTAGAGACTTAGGTGATAAGTTTGGAGAGACAATGTGGGGTTATCTTAAATATTTCCAAACTAGAATGCATCAACGAGAGAGAATCCCAACCGGTATAGTCCAAAAGTTCAAGGACACCATTTTTTTTCTTCTTGATATTGATTGTTGCATTATTCAAGCGGTTCAACCTAGAAGCTTATGAGTACTCGCTATGGGTTATGAGATTGAGGTAGACACTGCCAAATTATATGCAAACATGTTACTGTCTAAACCGGTAGATAGAAATGCAAAGAGATTTGGAACTTATAAGGAGGCAATCTCCAAAATAAAGAGGGAACTCAAGGAGCCTATCATACAAAAGAAAGTTAGGAAAATGATTGACACCTTAGATAAGAAGTATGGAGGTGAAACATCCGATGCCACTGCTTCCATTGGTACAAGTGAACAAATAGGGGCTAAATCAAGCAAAGATGGAGAACAAACAAAAGAAAAGAATAAAATGTCCAAGACAAAACCCAAGGGTATTGCATCTAGCAAACTGACAACATACATGAAAGAAAAGGAGTCAGATACTCCTACATATTCCCAAGGTAAAGGTGAACCGGTAGGAGTCACATATGCAAGAAAGAAAAAGAATGAAAGGACAGTTGACACAAAGGCTAAAACAAAACCCAAGAAGGATGAAAAGGAGGCTGATAACTCTGACACCCAATCTGATAAGATAGTAAAAGAAGTCAGAAGAAGTGGTAGGAATGTAGCTCCAACTATTGATGAATTGGTTCATGGGATCAAAGAGTATGGAGGTTTCGCTAGTGTTGGGAGAAAGTATCCCCTCTCCAACGAGGAAGACAAAAGAAACATTGAAGATGCACTTATTTGGAACTTAAATAAATTCTGCAAAACTCCCAGTGAACTACATGGAATTATTCCATCAGATTTACAAAATCTCATTGAAGGGAGATGGAAAACTGCCCTAGCAATTGAGAAGGAACACAGAATAAAGGCACTCATGGAAGTGCAATATGAATTAGATTATAATCAAGCATTTGTAGTGGTCGAAGCATGTGTACAACATTTCAAAATAAGGAACAGAATAGGGAGAGTGGCCATAGGAGATATCAAAGGTGTGCATGATGAGGGCGTTGCCATGTGGAAAACAATTTTGAGCCAACAAAAGGAAGTTGAGGAGGAAATAGAAAAATAAGTAAAACAAGGACAAGATGTAGCTGCTCAAGAAAAGGGAAAAACAAAAGACAAGGACACCACCAATGAGTTTGATGTATTTACAGTTGAAGATATCGTAGGTGATGTTGGGTCAGATATTCCTAATCTGACAAAGGATGCAAAGCCACCGGTTGAACAAAAATCAATTGTTGAAACTATTGATATTGGTGATACATCGGCTAAGGGAATTGTTCAAACTAAGCATCCCAGAGAAGATGAAGTCACAATTGAGGAGATCCCTTATGAGGAAAGACCTCAAAAGAATCTAGTGACAATAAATATTCCCACAACAAATCCTACTGACAACGAACCTCATTTACCAAAGAAAGGTGTAGAGGAAGAAACCCCAAAGGTGATAGATTCATCAATACCAGTTGTTGATGAAGCAGAGAAGAAGGAAACAAAGAAAAAGAAAACGGAAAGGAAGGAAACATAAACAACTGATATTGGTCTAGAGGAGACCAAGGAATCAGAATAGGACAAGAAGAAAGAGGATTCCTCATCCGGTCAACCTGAAGGCAATAAGAAAATAGTGGTGGACACTCCTCCGGTGAAAAGGAAGTTAGATTTAGAAAGGGAAAGTGAGAAGAAGAAAGCTAAACTCACCACCTCAGCAATCTCTGAGGTAGAGGCTGAAGAAGAAAAAGAAGAAATAGAGGAGGAAGAAGAGGAAGACTCATTAATAGATACCAAGAAGATGAACCCCAAACAATTAATTAAAGTTTCAGAAAAATTGAGAATTCAAGATGAAAAGGCCAAACTTAGAGCAAAGAAAAAGAAGGCAAGAATTCTTAATACTGCAAAGACAATTCTATCTTATCTCATTCCTGATATTGTTGTTGATGAGAATACATCCATCATTGATCAATTGGGTACTCTTGTCAAAGCAATCGGTTCAGAGGCAACTGATCTAGAGAAGGTTGTAGCTAGGCAATATGGAACTAGGAGAGGTGAGAAATTAATGGAACAAATATTAGTTGACAAAATTGGTCTCTCTAACAACACTGAAGAGGTGAAAACTATCTTAAAGGAAGTTGGCCAATTATTGGTCAAATTATTAAGCTTCACAGATTTCATCAAAGATCTTGAAGATAAAAGAGTACAGACTAAAAGGGAAATCCAAGATCTGATAGGTACTTTTGATCCTCTTACAAGCTTTGCAACGACCTTTAGTGGAAAAGTCAAATAGTTGACTCATGAAATCAACAAGATGAAAGAGGAACATGACAAATGAGCTCTCAACCTGTTAGAGCTACAATGTTACCTTGCACCCATCATTGATTTAATGCAAGGGAATGTGAAAGAAGCAGAAAGCTTCATCATTTCACCTGATTGTAAGACAATAGATGAAATGGAGGATTTTGTCACAAATCTGCATGGACAAATCCACACTATGAAACAGGGGAAGCCTACATGGGAATCTTCTTTGGAGGTTGCTAAGGTCAATTTTAAAGACATTTTTTATTTACTCTCATCTTTATGAATTCTTTCGTATACTTTGATTCTGTTATCCTTTGTCATTGTGGAAAAAAAGGGGATAATAAATGTATATTGGATTATACATATGAGGAGGAAGGACTATATGTACAAAGAAAAAGAATGTATATAGTTAGAATACCACTGTTAGAGGTAGAGTAGTACAAACAGAGAAGGCAGTACTGGCAGAGAAGGTAGAGAACGGGGGGAGAATTAGTAGGAATAGAGGACTGGCTACATCAGGGGGAGAACCTGAATATAGTAGAAGGTATTAATTATTCCTCTCAATCCAATTCAATCCAGCTAGATGTTTTGCCACCAATGCCAAAGGGGGAGATTGTTGGCATCATGGTGAGCATGATGAAGTTTGAGGTACTTAGAGGTTGTCATTGATGGAAAATACCATCTCTAATGTCATCACAACCGATCGAAAAAGGGTTATAGTGGATCGGTGAGAAAAGACCGGTTTACAGGAAGCAACAGGTAGTTGAGCTGAGTGAAGAAGGTTTACCGATATAAAGGAAGCAACCGGTAGCAGATCATAATGGTGATTGATAAGTATGCAAAGTGAAAAGGATAAGAATGCGTAGTCATCAGCATGTTTGACTTGCTAACATGTGGATCTGATAAATTTAGAAAGAGCCAATTGAAGTCGGAGTGCTTGCTAGAGAACCAGTGAGATTTGTGGCATGAACAGATAGTAGCACCGATATAATCGATGAGATTTGAGGAACAAACAAATTGGCACATAGAATGATTTTTGAGTTCGAATTTTGGAGGGAAAGTTCATGCCAAGATTAAAAACAGCTATATACATGTTTTTCATCTTGATTTTTGTTGTTGTGGGAGTTGTTAGTGAATTGAGGTTGAAAATAAGAGTAAGGTGAAGAACAGGCTAAGTGTAGAAGGGTTCCTAATGAATCGGTGAAGTCATCACCAAGAAGAGATTGAAGCAAATATAGAGCGGATCTATTCGACAAAAAAGTGTCATCATCAGATCAATGATTTGTTGCTTTCTAATAATTGCAGTAGATTAAATCCCTTAACATGGTGAACCTTAACCAGTTTTGTTTATAAAATCCCCTAATAGGGTCACTCCATAACGGAAGTGTAAAATCCTTTTGCAAGGTGAATCTTAACAGATTCTAAGGTATTGTTAACAGGAAACTAGTCATCTTTAACAAGGTGATGTTCTCAGAAGGAACAGGATTGTAAGCTCTTAACTGGGCACTCTTTTTCACTGCAATAAAAGAGATTGTGGGTTATCCCCACCATGGTTTTCTCCCTCTAACCAAGGGTTTCCACGTATAATTGATGGTGTTATGTGATTTCTATTTTATGCATGCAAATCTCTCTCCTTCAATGTTCTTGCTTTCATGAGTAATGCAATGTTTTAAGTTAATTTGAAAAAGGTAGTTGTAGACCAATCAGTTTGGAATTTTTTATTGTTTATAAACTGTTTTGACTGATTCACCCCCCGCCCCCCCCCCCTCCCTCTTAGTCACTAATTAATATCAACAAGTGTTTCATTCCTAGCTATTAAATCTAAGAGTGTATTCGTCTAGATAAAGGAACTAAAATCATTTTTTAATTGAGTGGCCCTCCTTATATGTCTGTGTTTTTCATTTTAGGTCAATATTATAGTAAATATTCGCATACCATCTATGATTAATTTATAATGAGTTTCATAATTTAATAAATTATCTACCAAGGATGGGGAAATTGGGTCCATATATAGTGAAAATAAAAATTAAAAGTTTGAAGACAATATTAGTTACCTAAAAGAGATTCCAATTGATTGTTTGGTTTATCCTACCTATTTTGATTAAAAATTTAAATGATTAGAGGTGTCATTTACTTTGTTCGATGAGGCATTCATTCATGTTAATGATGTGATAGCTTATTTTCCTCTTTAGAATTTATTTTAGTTTTTGTAAAAGGATCATGTCTAGTTTCTATATTTCTAAGAAAATTTTGACTAACTATATTTTCATATATTCATGGCCAAACTTGAGTCTAATAAAGGATTATTCAATCATCTTGGAGACTAACGACAAAATATACAACACAAATATCTCTAAAAAACAAAAAATTCTTATTTATTTGATCTTAATGAGTAAGATCATGATTACAACTTCACACTTTTTCGTAATGGGCTCTCTTATATGCTAGTTCATAACCATTTAAGTATACTTACTAGAAGATAATTCAAACATATATTATACTAAAATATAGCCTCATACTTACACACTAGTATAATTACCTCCATTATTTTGTATTATTATTTTCCTTTGGATTGCACTCCACTTCATAGCCTTGTTCTCTACTCATATTTTTTATCTAAGACCTCATAGTCTCACATTTCTTCTCTTGCACCTCTCAACTTCTTCCCTTACCTCTTCTCATTTATTTCTTTGATCAAAAACTTAATATATGTAGCATCGGCAATTTTTTTCCAAAGATCTATGTTGGCCAAAAGATGGAACAAATCTCATATATGTGTGTGTAGTCAAAATCCATATGCAAGATAATAGAGAAGAAAATATCCAACCTTTAAAAGCATCCATTCTTGATGTATTATTCAACAATAAAACATTGCAATACATCTTCAAAGCCTCCATGAACACCTATTAAACATCAAGAATCTCCAATGTATGCTACATTTGTTCAAGCATGAATCCACAAATCCCATTCCATGCAAGTCACATATGCACTCATCAAAGGAAAACTCATAATTCCAACTGGGCAATCTTAGACAACTACCCTTGTGTTTACTTTTATAGAAACAATCTCACACAAAACCAAGTGGTCTAACATAAAACCATGTGACTAATACCATTAAATTAAAAAACTATTAACCCCTCATTCAATATTGGGTACTAAGTTTTCACTTTATTAATATTTCTCCAATATTAAATTAAATACATTTCTCACATGAGACTCCACATTAAATATATTTTCCAATGTTACATACAACACATAAAGTGGTGCCAAGAATGTTTAAATCCTAGTGATACACATATCCCTCAGTCCCCCTCAATGTACCAAACACATAATAATAAATTAAACATTATGCAAGGTGCACAACAACTAATTCCTAATAGTAATATGTGATCAACTATAAATTTAAAAAACTTGTAAATTTAAGTGGTTATATGGTTGTATGATTTGTCTACAAAGATATGAATAGTGTGTAGACTATAGCAATTAATAAAAGGGACACGAAATCAAACCATGTGATCATCATGAAAATGATACTTTTAAACCTTGATAGACTATGTTTGAAGATGAGGGCAATAGACCATAAAATATGGCTTGCTTGATTTCCTTCTCTATAATAATGATTGAATTAATATGAGGGAAAGTCATCCTTATGTTGTTTATTAGACAATAAATAAATAAATAATAATGTTAGAAATAAATTAGCCTTATATGTGCAGGCACTAATGACCTACTTGTAGAGAAAATAAAATAAAAACATAGATCTATATGCTTTTAAATGATTTAAAAAAAAAAACTCTATACTTTTAGATCTATGAAAGTATATTTTTTATTTCTAAAAAATGTTATTGATGTTAATAGAAGTGGAGGTGATGATGCATTTTTTAATAACTTTAACAAGTTTGTAATTTGCACCAAATACTACTACACATTTGTGCTAATAAGTATTTATTTCAAAAATTGTTATAGGTAGATCTATCTTAGATATAAACTTTTTGGTTGAATAATTTTTTTGAATAGAAATATTATAATAAAATCTATTCTAGAAAAAATGAATGTAGCTAATTTGCATCATTAACAATGTCCAAAGTTGTATTTAGAGTGTGCCTCGATAGTTTGAGTTTCCTAGCAATAACATTTTAGCATGATTTTTTTGAGTTTGAACTAGTTAAGTCACATAAATGATTGTGAGAATGATGAATAATTTTGTATGAGTTTTTTAAAACCAGTCATAAAGTTTTGATCAAACTTTGGAATTTCACCCAATCATAAATTCTTTGTTAGTTTTTTCACAGTGCTAGGTTTGAGGATAAAGACCTACTCAAAATATCCATTCATGATCCCAAGTTTGGTTTAGTCATTGTTTAATTTTAGTAATATAGCATGCATTACATATAGAATATTATGTCTTAATTCTCCCTAATTGGTCATTTACCTCAAATTTTATTACTATAAATAGAAGAAAATATTGGATTTATTTCTTTAGTGTTATCTTTCTCTACATTAATTATTTGGGGATTCTATTAGGACCTTTCCCTAATAAAAATGCAATATAAAGATTGCATCCATAATAAAATATATTTACATAATAGTCATGTATAAAGCACTTATACAAAAACAAGAAGAAACATCAAATTACCATTCCAATTTCACATCAACCAAAAAATATTGTAAATATATATAAAATTATAAATGCTACTCCCTACAAACACCACAACCATAACCAATAACACCATAAATAGCAAGGGAATCAACAAACATCCTAATGCCAAAATCTTGAATTCTCTACCATATTCAATCCATTGGGTATTCAACCTCTATTACATTAGGGTTCTAATTTGCATTCACTGAGACTCAACAACTATGGGATTAAGTGATGAGAACCTACTTCATAAAATAATTTTTTCATGAACTAAGCTATACAAATCTTATTTGCAAAATAGATTAAAATTATGAAGTTGCTAAAAACCTCTACATGGCATTGATTATGAATCACCATGAAATTTGTCAACACATTCCCTACATCTAGACAAAAATCATGAAGAAATAACAACTTGTAATGTACTAGCTTCAATTCTTCATTGTCCATGGATATATATCCTGATTAGATGAATCTTGTAAACAATATCACTACTAATTTTTTTTCACATTTACCATCTCATCCTTAAACTTCAACACCTTCATACCCTTAAAATGTGTACATAATATAAAGAATATAATGTATACATTCTAAGCCACATTGGGATTGAGTACTACCAACCACTATGAAATACTTCATTATGCAAGCCTTATAATGTACCTCGGACTTTAATATCCAGATTAGAGACAACTATTTTATTACAACTGGAGTTTTAAAGCAATATCTTATCCATGAGTAGCTCCTTTAAAGGATCCCTTTCCAAGGTCAATTATTAATGCTTGATTATTATAGACCACCCAAAGAATAGAAATATAAATTGTACCAAAATACCATACCATGCAATTTTACTAGTAATAAGACACAGTAATAAAAAACCATCACATTATATGAATTTAACAATGTTCCCGTGCACACTATATAAATGCAGGGAGATGTTTTATTACAATAGATTATTACATTATTCTTAGTAGAACAAGATTAATATTAAGTATGTATAATGCCTCAACTCAAAAACATAATATTGTACTACCAAACTTAAATAAGGATATAATAATAGAAGGCGTGAATACCAAACATAAAATCTTTGTGGAAGATTTAGAAAAGTTTTATTCTTCCAAGATGATGATATCCTCTCTGCCATTTTACAAATGCTTGGTACGGATCTCATCAAAGTATTCATTTGACATAATGTCAACATTAACATCTCTTCCATGTTTGTGAGTAATATCTATGCCCTCATTATTGACAAGGTACTTACCAAGGCTATGAGACAATATTACATTTGGAATAAGAGCATGATAGACATAAAAAGTAATTGATGACATTATTGCTCTTGTAAGTGTAAGTACTCTTCCTCTCAAAGATTTGGTGTGTTTTTATAAACCATCATTGGATATTTTGGTAGTCCATGAAGATACCTCAATTTCATTTTGTTAATATCATGCAATAAAGGGCATTCAATGAAAACATATTTATTTGAGGCATTTTGTCAAATAGTTCATGTGCCTTGTCTAAGCTTACACATTTTGCATATATGTCTACCAAGGCAGTTGCAGTTCCAATATCTCTGTGATGGATGTCCATACCCTATTCCAAAGCTCTCATTTTCTTATAGGATAGCAAAGGTTGCAAAGTTTGGCTTTATAGCCACCAATCACATTTGGTTGGGAGGTTCTAAATCCTTTTCAACAAATGTGTTTTGTGCATACCCTACAATCATAGCATTCCATGAGACCACATTCTTTAAGGGATTTGGCCAAACAGTTCATGTAACTTGTCTATAATTCCATATTTTGTAGACATGTCAAACAAAGCATTTCCAATTGTAGCATCTGATAATAATTGTCCATACATTTTTATTTAATGGATGCTCGTACCCTATTCCAAAGCTCCCATTTTGGCATAGGTGGACAGTACATTGGCAATAAAACTAATCAAGATGGAAATCTATTTGTTGCATTGATTGCATTATGAGGATGCATGTGTATCTGTCAATTGGATAAAGTACCAAAGGTCGTGAAAATATTTCAATGATGGAGTATTCCATGATAGCTATGAGGTAGATGAGAGTGTCCTCTGCCATTCCCTTTGTTCAATGCAATCAAACATGTGAGAACAGTTTTCAAATTCATATGTTAATGATGATTATTTTCTAAACAATTGTGAATAGGAATGAAAGTTAGGAAGAAGGAATGGGCCCATAGCCACCTATTTAATCAAAGCTTAGTGTGTTGTTTAAGCCCAACTTTTCCCTTTTGTGCTCCTCTTTACCAGTCAATTCAGTGGGCCAATTTGTAACCATTAGATGTTGTGCAAAATTCCAAATGTGAAAGGTGCAAATTGAATCAAAAGTTTTTGGAATGCAAATATTTCTTCTGAATTTTAATGACTACAAGGATATCATGATCATCTACAAGGATTTTCTTAGGAACTTGATCTTGGGTTGTGATCGATTTTATTTCATCATACTTTGGATTTTAGTCTTGATACAAATCTAGCGGCTTCAATAATGGAATTTGATTTTAAATAAGGATATGAGATTATTTAATGGCCTCATAATTTTGACATGGCAATAATAGATTTTGGGTAGGTATTCCTTGAGTGAGATTGGTAGGTGATGGGGTGCATAATAGTGAGAATTGTTTGGATGGTTTAGGATTCCTAATGTAATGGGATTGTCTAACTTTGTTTATATAATATAATTTGAAATATGTTTCTATTATTCCTTAGAAAAATTCACTAAAGGTGTATGTTGACATGTTTGTGTCAACCTTAGCCATGCAAACAAATGATCTGAGATACCTAATGGATAAACCCTGCATAATTCCTTAAGGGTTTAATTCCTCAAGGCTTAAAAATTTAAACCCTTAAGGAATTTTTTGCCTTAACCTTTTTTGGCCTTTTTCTATTTTGTTGTTGGCTGGCATAGGTGGTCATATCACTTAAGTGCCACTAGTTGGAGGGTCCCCATGCATTCTTTTACCAGACCTACCTTACCCGCTACTAGCAATCGAAAGTTAAATTTTAAATCGCAACCTCACAGTGATTAGGTTAACCGTTAGTTAGCCTCGTGATGCTGCAATGGGGCCATTTGTGGTTAGTTCGGATGTTGGGGTGCAGGGTTTGTAGCAGTGAGTGGCAAGTGTTATCTGGAGCTACGATGTTGCGATGGGGTTGGCGATTGCTATCAGTTGTTGTTTGTAGGGTTCGCATGGGTCAAGAACAAAAGCTATTTCAAGTTGCAATGCTACGATGGGGTTACTGTGGATGCTAGGTTGCATCATTATGACGGTCAAGAACAAGTGTTATCTCAAGCCAAAATCTTGTGATGGGCGGCTAACGGTTTAAGTGAATGCTAGGTCACATCTTTGCGACTTCTTTGTAACCGTTTTGGGCTAGTTTGCAAGCTTGCGATTGATGGGCTCAGTTAGGTGCTAGGGCCAACAAAATCTCACACATAGAGCATAGTCGTTTGATTTCTCTTGAGGGCAAGATTGATGGCTATGTTCTGTTTGATCATTGAGGATCTTTATGAGGGTCTTCTAGGCGCATCTCAGTTGTTCATCCATGCATGAAAAGAGGATCTAGTGGTTGAGATTCAATTTTGGGCAATGAACATTATATTTCAACAGGTGCCCATGATGGTTGCCCACTCGATAGTCGAAAACCAAGTTTTCACTTGATTAGTGATCTAGTTTTGATAAGATTGTGCTTCAACCACTTCCAATCAACGCAGAATAATTTCCATTACTCCTTCTTGACTTTGCAGATGTTTCCTAGGGTTGCCCATGTGCAGTTATTGCTCGCAAAAGACTTTTTTGGTCTGACAAAGGACATCAGATGCTATCCAAATGTAGGGGCCTTCCTGATTTTCAGGAGATTGTTGTTTTTTGCCAAGTGCAGTCGCATCTCAGGGCTCCACCCTAGCTCTGCAGGACATTTTCAGACATGCAACAATTAGATCCAATCTGATTTCCTTTCCTCTGTAACGGAACCCTAGTTGGTTAGGGTTTATGAGCTCAATGTAAATCTAAGTTATGCTTGATCTATAAAGGCAATTTTATAACATATTCTAGGGGTTCTCCCTTTTCTCTTAAAGAATTCTATGTTTTCTGCAACTTTAATTGCCTTGCCTTCATGTTAATACATTTCATCCATTTTTTTAATGATACCACATATTTTTAAAAAGTCTTATAATTATATGAAGGTTTGTTTCATAAAAATATTTATCATGGAAGAGTTTTATAATTATATTAAGATTTTTTTCATTTTTCATTTCTCATTTTTCCTTTCTTACTTTATGCTTGCTTTATTTGCATTGTGAGGATGCCCATGTCTTGTATCTACTGCATAAAGTAAGCATATAGTAAGAAAGGTCGTGAAAATATCTCAGCGGTGAGGTATTCCATGATAGCTATGAAGTAGATGAGAGTGCCCTTGCCATTATATTAAGGTCTATTTCATCAAAAAAAAAATATCATGAAGAATTTTATAATTATATTAAGATTTATTTCATCAAAAATATTTAATCATGGAAGAACTTTCGTCGAAATGCTTTAGAGTTGAAGTTTTAGAAAGAGAACAAAAAGATTGACAACCATGTGATCATTCAACCTGAAAATCAATCCGATAGTCAATAGGTAGTGATTATACTAATCTTTTTTATTGAACGAGAAGCGTGTCAAAATTGACTACTTGCAAAAGTACTTTGATTCTCTTAAACCTACGTTTTTGGAAATATAAATGAATATGGAAACGAATATTCAAAATTGAAAGGAAATCAAAACTGAGTTGCGACGAAACCATCTAAATCAAAGTGGAGAAGACGACGATTTCAAGGAAAGAAAAAACGAAAAACTGGAGAAAAATCAAAATAATTATTGCGCTGGGTACACGAAGACTGCAATGAAAGGGCTGGTCACCTGCATCGTCTTTAGGACGAAACCATCTCGAAACTTCGTTATTCTTTTCTTTAGGCAAATATTCAACGGAAGTGATTATAATTCAGAAATAGCTGTACCCCGAGAACTTTGGATTAATCTGCACCTTTCGCATTTGGATAACATCCAATTGGTTACCAATCGACCCATTGACTTTACTGGTAAAGAAGAAAACAGGTGGGACACACAACTACCAGGCTATGGTGGACAGTAGGCAGAGGGAAGAAAATTGTTCATTATTTCCTTTGTCCTGGTGATTCCTCTCAGAATACTCGCTGCAAATCTCTGCAAGTAATACCAACAAATCAAAAATGGCAGCTGGCCTTGCTGACGGTGTCATTGGCAAGCTAACTGAGATGGCAGTACAACAGCTGGCCAACGAGGCAACACTGGTAGTTAACTTCACAGATGACTTTGAGTGGCTGTGTAAGAAGCTCACGTATGTGAGAGGGTTTCTCACATATGCAGATGGGCAGAGTGCACAGAATGAGTTGGTGGGAAAATGGCTGCAAGATGTTTGTGATACTGCTTGGGATGCAGAGGACATAGTAGAAGAATGCACCATCTATGGTAACAGCCCTCAATCTTCTGTGGGTTGTCATACAAGATCTCTGTTTCGGTATAAAATGGGGAGAAGAATTAGAAAGGTGAGAGGGAGAATGACAACCATAATGCAAGATGCAAGTGAGCTGAAGCTGGTTAGTGAATTGTGTCATTCTAATGAAGCCTCGAGCAGTACACCCAACAGAGGAAGAGCACGGAAGAAATCAAGCTTGTTGGAGAGTGGTTCAAAACCCGTGGCCATTGACAGTAAGATTCAACATATCATCGGCCTGTTAGATGACCCTGCTGTTCCTGTGATTGCTGTTGTTGGCATGGGAGGGATTGGCAAGACATTTCTGCTACAGCATGTCTTCAAGAGCACAAAAGAAAGGTTTGAGCACTCTATCTGGCTTTCAATTTCGCAAACATATTCTGTTCCTAAGTTGCAGTCGGATCTAGCTTCTAAAATTCATGTGAGAGATATTGGTGGAAGCGATTTAAGTGAGGATGGAGAGCCTAGAATTAGTTTAAGGGATGTTGTAAAGGAACGAGTTAGTGAGGTGCGTGCAGCGGAGTGCATTCATAGCCATTTACAAAGATCAAGGTCATTGATTGTGTTAGATGATGTGTGGAGAGCATCTATTCAAGATAATTTGATAGCAAACCTGGGTCTTCCCGTTAGTGATAACTGCCGCTGCAAAATTGTTGTCACCACTAGAAACAGAGAAGTTTGCAGAAATATGAATGCCCACATTTACGAGATGGAGTATCTTTCCGACGAGGATAGCTGGAAATTGTTTTGTGCTCATGCCTTCGCAAATTATCCCCAAAAAGAGAATCCGCCGCACCTTGAGAAGATAGCTGGTGATATTGTAAAGGAGTGTGGTAAGCTACCATTGGCTATAAAAACAATTGCAGGTTCTCTGGCAGGCAAGACACTGGTATGGGATTGGGAGTCCAAATATCGCCAGCTAAATGAGGTAGTCCATCGTAATGACCGCATCATGCAGATTCTTAAGCTGAGCTATGACTGGCTGCCTCCAGCTCTTAAACCCTGTTTTGCATATTTTTCTCTGTTTCCCGAAGATGAAGAACTAGATTGTGAATATGTCATAAATCTGTGGATTGGAGAGGGGTTCATTCCACAAGGAGAAGAACAGTGGAATATTGGATGGGAATATATGTCTCAATTCGCTAATCTATGTTTGATTGACATGGTGGAGAGGCTAGAAGAACCTCGCATAGGAACCAAATTCTGTAAATTGCACGATCTGTTGTTTGATTTGGCTGTTACCATATCTAAAGAAAATAAATGTGCATTTTCATTTGAAGAAGTCTTCACAAAATTTTCCTCCAGACATAGCGGCTGCCGAAGGATTATGTTGCCAAAGAAAGAGATAGATGATAGTGCCCTGGGCAAAAGGATTAATAATTGTGGGCAGTCTCTCCGCACTCTATCTCTGTTTCAAAACGATGGCATTAGAAATATTCCCTCCAACTTCTTTGCTAGTGGACGAGTACTGCGGGTACTTGACCTCAGGGGAACTGGAATTTCTTCATTGCCAGAATCAGTTGGAAACTTGAAGCTTCTCCGAGTTTTGAATTTGTCTCAAACACATATCAGGAAGGTACCCAAGTGTGTTAGAAAACTTACCAGTCTGAGGTTCCTTGACATTTCAGGTTGCAGAAGCGTGGTAATGGTGCCCCTGTGGATAGGTGAGCTTAAATGCCTACAACATCTCAGTATAGAAGGTTGTTCAGAGGGATTGCAGCGTCACATCCCCAAGGCAATATCAGAGCTACCCTGTTTGCTGATACTCAGATCAGATGGTTTGGGTCTTTCCAATGGAGATAATAGATTCTTAAATCTGGAGGATGTGGGTAATTTGATTCACCTCCAAGAACTATGGATAAACTTTTATAATAATCAAGCATCTTCCAGAAGCATGGAAACAGTGATTGGGCAATTGGTGAAGATGCGTAGTTTAGGACTTTGTGACAAGAGCAGAGGGGTCGTTGCAGGGGTAGTTGGTCTTGGATTACCAGACCCACCTTGTCCCCTTAAAATGATGGCTATGAAGGATCTTGAACACCTTCGCCTTTGTGGTTTTGCTGTGCCAAGTTGGATAAGTAGATTCCCAAATCTCAGGATACTCAAGCTGGTGTATTGCGAATGTGTTGATTACACTACACTAACAATAGAAACCCTGCCCAATCTAATGATTTTAGAATTGACAGGTAATGAGAGTTGCACAGAATTGCCAAGAGCTTTTGGAATGTCTGGAAGATTTAATAAACTCAGTTTCTTTGAAATTAGGCTATTTAGTAAACTGAAGCAGTTTCCGAAACTAGAAATGGGAGCCCTGCCATGTCTGGAGAAACTGATATTCAAAAAATTGCCAGATATGAAGAGAGTTCCAATTGGTCTGGAACTGCTGAAAAGTCTAAAGGAGTGCACATTTGAGTCTACAGGGATATCAAGGGCCAGATTGAGGGAAGGCAGTCATGATTGGGAGAAAATAAAGGCCAGTAATCCAAATGTAACTATTACATGGAAGCAGTGAACAAATTTGTTTTAGGTAACTTCAAATCTGATCTACAAGTCCTGTTCTTTTGGTGAATGTGGAGCGACCTTGTATTATTATTATTTGTTTCCTCCCCTACTTTCTGGATGGCATAGGCAGCCCGAAAGTAGTCTGGATTGCATCCATCTAGTGCATTGATTTGCCCATAAAGAAATAAACTCTAATATCTTATTCTCACTTTGGCATAAATGAGGTGATAATTCAATGTTAATAACATCTAAACATGCAAGCTTTATTGTGTAGTTTGATTATTTGCTGGTATTATGTACATATTTTGTCCTTCTGTAAGTTTTTCAGATTTTCTCACTTTCACTGTAATTTGACTAGCAATATGAGTCTCAGAGATGGCATGGCTGGCAATCTCAGGAAGATTAATGAAAGCAATGAGAAAAAGACAGTGTAGAGAATAATAAGAATTGGTTATAGACCATGATACCTGCCATATCCAGAGACAAAATTAGAAGACTATTTTACTTTCATAGATGTCCTTAACTAAATGGCAGGATGCTTTAAGAAACTGATTAAATAAATTAAAAACACCTTTTTAATGACATAAGTTAAAACAAGATTTTACATGGCAAAGGGTCTTTGAAAAATAAGATAACTTCATCAATTCTATGGACCGATCAATTCATGACCCTTGAAGCTTCTTCCCCTATCTGTGAAAGTTGTGTCATAATTTTTTCCATGGCTGTATATTATCTTCTTATGCATGAGAATATTATGGCATCATTTGGTCTTTCAGACGCAGGGTAACTATTAGATTGTCACTTATCCCAAATGGATTTTCTTCTCGTTTTTTTTGTTGGTTTGTCCATTTTCTAAATCTTCATGTTCAATTTTTTTATTTATCCTAGTGATCAATTTCTTTCATGTTTTGCCTCTTTGTATGGAGACCTCTGACCTTGCATGGTGATGGACTATAATATTGTGCATCGGAAAGCGGCAGTTGATTTGGTTCTGGGCTCATTTTAGTTTCACTAAGCTATTATTGTCTAAATATTGCAGCACACTTCGGGACATCAATGAAATTGTGCACAAACAAAAGAAACAGAATCTATTCACCTGAAGATTATGCACAAATAGTGCCATGCAACCATCAATGCCGATGTAAGAAAATGCTTAGAATGTGCAGGAAAAATATAACATAACCCTAACAAAGAATAATTCTGTTTAAGATAAGAGGAAGCAAAACCAATCTTTCCATAGCTGCTGCTTCAATCTATTCACAAAAAACAAGAAGCACGAAAAATATTGGCATTTTACAGCTAGCCAAAGTCAAAAGCTTTTCGATTGTAGCAGTATTTTAAGACAAAAATGCGTGAATACTGCAATACAACAAGAACAAAACAAACAGCATTTACCTTGCTGCCTTTCATAGCAATAACACCACATTTAATTTTCAGAGACAATGAAAGATTATGGAACAACCTAGAAAAATGGCTAGCATCAATTCTTTTCTTCAAGTTGATGTCCAAGTTTATAAAACCAAGACATAATTATATGATATTCACGATTAGGTTATGTTGAAAAGGCTTCAGAAACTTTCAATTAAATGCAATTGGCAGGGATAAAGCTAAAAATCCACAACCTTTGACAGCATAAACCCATGATCTTCTCTGAGTCTGCAATCGATCTGCATTGTTTTCTTATTTGGCAGCCTAAATCCCTCTGCAATCTCCTTTGTCGAGTTCTAAAACCTTGAATGGTAGCAGCAACAAATACTGTTATTATCTGCAAAGTTTCTTTTTAAAAACACCGCTGACCGATGCAACTGCCCTAGTCTGCATCTATGAGAAATGTGGAAACACAGACTGCACACAAACGACGCGTACCCAGCCAAAGTCCATGTTCCCTGAGATAAGCATTGGGAAGACATTTTTAATACTCTCTTCTTCTTTTTTTTGGACAGACTTCTCAAAATTATTTTTTGAAATCAAACCTCGGAGTTCATGCATCAAAATAATATAATAAATCAAATTTTGGCTAAAGCTTATATGTTTTTTCTTATCAAGAGAATATAAAACAATATTAATATTAAAGTTTTATTAAGACGAAAACATTAGAGTCTATTTAAATAAGGATTTGGCTAAAGCTTATATGTTTTTTCTTCTCAATACAATATAAAACAAAATTAATATTAATGTGTTTATTAAGGTGAAAACAGTAGAGTCTGTTTAGATAAGGATTAATGCGATCTTTTGAGAGCAAAATCTTATATTAAGTGTATTTAGGACAGGATTTTAAATGACAAAAAGAGGAGTGGTCTAACACTCATACGAAAAAGGGATAAAATAATTATGTATGTATGTATGTATGTATGTATATGGTTCACTTTCCCTATGCTAAGAAAGAAGTCATTCTCTCTTCTCAATTAGGAATATTCTAATCATGATGCATTGTGGCAATAAAGCCCTTCTAAGATGTGTGTTTTGGAGATAGTGATGGTGTTAGACACGTCTTGGCTTCCACTCCCTTTGGAGATCATAGTCACTTTCTTCTTTTCAATGATTATATCATTATCTTCAAACTTTGAAGATGCAATAAGAATCAAAGTTGTAACATTTAAAATTTATTTTTTAAATTATTATTTTCTAAAATAGTAGTGAATATTAAGAGCATTCAATGTGTTCACTTTTAAAATGTTGACTTTTTAAAGCATTTCAAAACTCATTTAGATGAAAAATTAATTACCATCATACAACTTATGCTTGATTTTTTGACTAATTTTTAATCAATATATGTTTTTTTTAATATTTTTTGAAGTAGAGACATCTTAAAAATCAAAATTTAAGCATGCCACCCTAGCCCCTAAATGTTTTTGAAACTAATCAAAAATTATTATTTTCAAATATGTATAGAATAGAGCGTTGGATATAAGAATATAATTTCTTTGAAATTAGATTAATTGATTTATTTAAAAAATGACACTAAAAGTACTATAAATATATTTTTGACAAAAAAAAAGACATTAACAATTGAAATTCAATATCAAAACCTTATTGTATTGGAAATGCACAAAAAAGCTATGTGGTTAGAAACAAGCCTGAATTTGACAGGCTAGATGGTTGTTTTTTCACTTTTGGACCGTATATGACAGCTTACAAAATTATTGGACCGTATACATTAACATGTTATTTTTTCTAAAACCGTATATATGACACTTCAAATTATTAATAAACCGTAAAAAATTATAGTAGATAATATATATTATATAATATTGATATATATTAGTTAAGAATGTTTATTATAAAACTACAAATCTATTTAGAATATTTTGAAATGGAAGGATATTTTTTCTAATTTTATAAGATTTTAATATGAATTTTTAAAATAGTTCTATTTTAATATGAATTTAGAAACTTGTCATAATTGAAATGATAAAATATTATTGTTAAAATATTTTAATATGATTTTTTAGAATAGATTCTATTTTCATATATGAATTTAGAAACTTAATAAATTTAATTTTTTAAATATAAAACAATTTATATAATATTATTGATAAATATTTTTTGACAGTTTATATTTGTTTTAAACGTCAAATGAAAGGCATTGAAATGAATAAACCATCATAAAAAATTCATATGACAGGTAGGGGTGACCGTCAAATTCTAGGCTTGTGTATACATACATATATGCATAAGATCTTTCTTTTTACGTGATTGAACTCTCTATAAGGTTGAGTTACAAAAACATCAAAGAGAATGGTTAGCAATATGAAATTTAGTTATTATATGCATTTGCATTCAATAGATCACATGAAACTCATGATAGAGCTTGAAATGCATAAATTGTCATATAGTTTGCTATCATATTTTAATAAAAACAATAAGAGTTATTTCATAATTTAGCACATGCATGTTATAATTTGAATTATCTTTTGTTAACGAAAGTAGTTTTCTTTCTATGTGAGAAATTTGGCTTTGCCTTATGGGACGGGTGTTGAATATAGGCTAACATGGGGAAGAAGATTTTCTTTTCCAAATCTATCTACGATTTTTTAGTTTAAATGCTTTGACCAAAGATATCTGTACCATTAAAATAGATGGATGTAATTTTACTTTTTTATTCTCGCCGCCATATCTTGATAGTAGGACATAACATGCTCATATGTGAAATGCATGCAGATATATCAAGTTGCATTGGATTCCATCATGCCTACCATTTCCATGTTTCTAGGCTTCTCGTGCAAGGTTGGGTATTCTTCAAGTGGGAAGAATTGTGGTTGGGCTAAAAAGCACCCGAATCATCTTTGTGACTCTTGGTTTGTAGATGACCATTAGGTTAGTTGTGGCCAAAGACTTTAGTAATCATGTTACTTGTGTTATTATATCATTACTTGTATTATGGTGACTAAATGGGCATGAGAGCCTAAGTCACATTCTTTGTATATTATATTTTGCATTCTCTATATACTAAACTAACTACTTTTACATGTGAGATATAATATATTTATATGAAATAGAATTGTTTATTTAATTTTGTGATATAGTTTTGGGTTGTGTACCTTACAAGAGTGGAATGTCAAAGGTTACTTTCCTTATGAACACTTCTCTAGGCATCCAAAATGATTAAATGTATTAATTTTTTAACCCTTTAAACTTTGAATTTGTACAATATAATGCTTTTAAAACCACATTGTTGGCACTTGCAAATTATGACAATTTGCAGTGCATTCTAATGATGAGTTGTGTAGTGAGTTAGTCCTCATACCTTGTTTTATCTACCTAAGACCTTGACTTTGACGATTAAAATTTCATAAATTTGACATATTCATACAAAACGCTTTTGTGAAAAGTTATTATATGTAATTGTTTTCTGCATGTTTTCATGGCTTTAGGTGTCTATTTGCTTATGTGGTGGGATTTCCCTCATTTGGCTCTTTAAATAAGAAGGCTAGAAGGCAACATAATATTTTGTAAGTTCATAGGTTAGAGATGTGGGGAAAGGTCAAAGACATGAAAAGCCTTTTAGGTGTGAAATCTCTTTAGTGGCACACATGGATTTTCTCTTGAACAGTATTGTGTTTTGGAGAGATTATTCTCAATTGTTGCACCCTCAATTTTTTTATTTCATCATGATTTCTTAGGTTAATGAGATACGAAGGTGTTAAATTTTCTCTTTATTATAGAATTTATTTGATACATCTTTTCATCATGATTTCACATTAAATATTAAAAGATAAAGTTGAATTCTGCAAAATACATGCTTGAAGTAATAAAATTTATTGGTCGGCCACATGTTGTCATCCACAGTTTCGTGCTAAGAAAAGATAAATGTTTTGTTGTGAAAGCGTGATAGCGTTGGAATGTGTTCTCTTGTCTTTGTTTATTTCTTGCATTGACAGCCTATGCATTTTCCACAACAGAGGGAATATTATGCAATGACTTAAATCACACACACTAAGCTTATACTTCTAGGCTTAAAATTGTTAAACACTTAGAGTTGACTGACATTTAATAGGCTTAATATGTTTCTTAAGGTGTGTGGTCACACTAAGAATACACTTCTAGGATTAAAAGTGTTAAACACTCAGAGTTGACTATTGTTTACTAGGCTTAATATGTTGCTTAGTGTGTGTGGTTTAAGTTTGGCCGAATATTATATGCATAGAGATTTCTAGATTCATCTTCTTGGAAGCCAAACCTTGCTATGGGATTTGACCGTCGAATATCCAACACTAAGGCATGTTTTGGTGAGGATGTGGAGTACCATAAACCCAAATGTATTGTTTAAGAAAGGGGTCATTTTGAAATTGAATGAGAATGGTGAACCTATGCTTTCTTTGACCCTAAAAGGCCACTCATTACTGGTGGATTAAATTTGGGCAGCCATTTGTATTTTGGTGACATTCTTAAACATTCCCTTAATCATCTTGAACTCCTTTAATTTTTATTCATTGCTTGATATGAATATTGTCAATGAAGAGAATTTTTCCTTACATGTTATTTTTATAATTTCATGGCAAGCATCATTCCCCATGGCCTTTATATATTGAGAAAATTTTAGTTTTGGGTGACATTCCTTTGTGTTGGGAAAGCACTCTCATTCTAACCATCACCAAAGACGTCCATCATGGTTCCCGATCCATTAAGGATTTATGAGACTGTATAGAAAAAACCTAAAAATTGAAACATAGATTGAGCCATACAAATCTACAAACATTTTTAAATAGTTTCATTTGCATACAAATGAAAGAGCGAGAAAATAAACTAGCCTTATCTAGTTTTCTTACTACCTAGTCTATAAGTACCAATTCTACAACCCTTACTAGATGAATTTTTATCTAGTTGATATGCTGATAATTTTTTTTTTTAAATGTGTATTACCCCTAGTATTTAAACATTCAAAATTTTAAATCAATGTCTGGCCTATCTAAGAGTTTTTAAGAGGCAATCCAATTCAATTTTAGTCTTAGGTTCAATGATTTAAAAAGCCTCATGTACCATTCTATTAAGCTCCAAAATGATCCTTTCATATTGGCTTAGATGCAAAAATAATAAGATCTCAAAAACCATAAAGCATCAAGGGGAACCATCTCATGAACATGTTCTTGGTACCATTTTGAGCAAAATGGCAAAGTTTTGTGAAAACCCACTTCACCATTTGCGAGATTTTAATGCTTCAAAAAATGTCAAAATAATTATTCTCGAGTTGACGTCATGAAAAAAGACCCCTGAATTGTGGTCATCAAAAATTTTGGCAGTTTGAAAATTGAACTTTTAAAGCTCTTATGCTTCAATGTTTGAAAGTTGTAGATTTGTAACTATCACACCTTTGTACCCAATGCTCCAGAAATTTAGTTTTCTAACTATTACATTCATTGCTACACTCATGATACTTAAAAAGTCTAACTTTTGAACCTATTATGCTCAAATGCTCAAAACTTCTAACTTTTGAACCTCCATATTGCTAACCCATTCAAAACTTTGAAACTCCAAACAACTACCCATCAGAAGAGTTTTGGAAACAATAAAATTCTCAGCCAGAATTAAAGAAGAACGGTTGAAGGCAAAGCACATAAACAGCTTGACTGAATGCCTCTCAAGATGTCATGGTTATTCATAATGCTCTTATAGTCATGTATGCCAAATGTGATTGTATTTAAGATGCGCGTCAAGTGTTTGACAAAATTCCTCAACGACTGCAACTCTTCTGTGAAAAGGAACTTTAAGACTCGAATCCTGCCTGTGCGAACTTAGGAGATTTGGTTCGAGGAAAAGAATTGACTATAATGTGTCGTGCGATGTGGCCTCATTTGTCTTTTAACCTTTTCCGTTTCCGTCGAAGGCTTTTCATTTTCTCTTTTTTTTTGTGTTTATTTTACATAGTTTTTTTATATAAGTTTTGTTTGAGTGTTTTTTCTTAAGAGTTCTATTATATTTTTAATACATAAATTCATCAATATATAATTCTTTAATCAACATTATTTATCAAATTCATTATTTTCCAATGCGTATTTTCTTAAATATTATTAAAATAAATTAAATTGTGTATATTGTTAAAGTATTTAATTTTAAAATGATATGGTAGAAGAATTCATGAATTAGGAACTTTATTTCTCTCTTAAAAGTTTTTTTTAATCTTGAAAAGATTTTATGGCTTCCAATTCTTAATTTTACAAGAATCATAGTAGCACGATGATATAATAAGGGCATTGGTGATTTCTAAGTGGAGCTTGTTAAAGTTATCAATGAAGGCTCACTTTTAGTAAGCAAAAAATATAATACTACCTTATCCAACCTACAAAGAAAATCCAAACAAATAAGGGGAAATGATGAAAAGAAGAGATAATAAAAAACGGGAAGAAGAGAGGAAAACTTATATATCTACAAGAATAAATATCAGAAAATTGAAACTTTCCCTATGAAAATAAGATTAACAACTTATTCCATTATCTAATTTACCACAAGATATGACATAAATATTTTGAGAGTTTGAGGAAAATGGTACATTTCATTACCATAATTACATTATAGACAATAAAAAGAACTATCACCATATTACATCTGTAGACAATAGCCCATGATATTCACAAATAAACATTAGCTAAGGTCAAATGGAATATGTTCACAAAGAACATTAATACACCAAAAAAATTATGCTAACAAATTTTATGAGCCTTAGATTGAGCTACAAGTTCTATCCTACCATTTGCATATGTAGGGGAAAAAGTTAACCTCCATTTCTTATTGCTATTTTTACATTTATCCTCTCTTTTTTTATTCACATTCTTTATTACATTCATATCTATCCCCTTTGCATTTGGTAAAGACTACCCTATCAGCATATATGTTAACCATATTAATTGCATCACATTCAATTGGTCTAGTATATAGATGCAATCTATTCTAGTGGATAGGACCACATATATGACATAGTATGTTCAACAAACTCATGTATATGGACCATATTCAATCATAGTCTTGGTCTACAAGCTTTGAATTAAATGTATCAACCAACTTTAACACACTTTAGTAATACATCATGAAAATTAAATGTACAGATGCTTTAAATTTAAATTTTACATAATGTTGATCAATAATTAAATGTTAATGGGTAGAATATTAATTTATGACATCTATTAAGAAAAAAACCACAGATATTGTATATAGAAAAAAATATTTATTTAGATAAGCATATTTACGATATTTATTTTTCTTAAACTATGAATCATCAAAATTTTAAATTTACAAGTGTTGAAATACTTTATATTTATTACAATTGTAATTTTTTTTACTACTATATATACATATTATGTTTCAAAATTAAATATTAATTAGATAAAAAATATATTTTTGTAAACTATCAATCATATAATTATCAAATTTATTATGTAAGTTTGAAATTTTTTTATTTATTAAGATTATAAATTTCTAATTATTACCTCATATATGATAATATATAAATTTTATGATTCAAAATTAATTATTAACAAATAAAATATATATAATAGTTAAAATATTTATAATATGATGGGACCCACATCGCACGACACACTCCAAGTCAATGCTTAGAGTGTGTCGGTTAAGCTAGGCTGTTTCGGAAGCTTTGAACCAAATATAATGGGCAGGTGTGAAGATAAATTCACCACCTTTGTCAACATCCACCCTGCTTGCGCAAAATGGGAACCCTCAAGTAGGTCATGGACATCCATCAAAGCATTATGAAGGGGCATTTAAGATTTACTAGAAACTTTAGCAAATGCAATTGGCAGGTGTAAAACCAAATTCCACAACCATTGCCTGTGCTAAAATCATGGTTTTAGAACAGAGTATGAACATTCACTAGAGCACCAAGGATAGAGGAAATTTGTTGATTTTTAGAGTTGCAAATGCGTGGCAGCATACATGAAAAATTTGAGTTTCAATCTCTTCGAGGGTTTTATTCTAGAATGGCAACCAATGTTCGATATCAGGATAGGTTTGAGGGTGCCTCCAACTACTTTCAATGGAAGGTTTAGATTACATCAGTTCTCAAGGAGAACAAGTTGTGGGCCTATGTTAGTACAAAAGTGACATCCCCCACAAATGATCCTATTGCCCTAGATGCAAATGAACTCAAGGAGGCCAAGGTGCAAAGGATTATCGTTGATAGGGTAAGAGATCACTTGATTCCCCATATATTGAGGAAAGACACTACCAAGGAGATGTGGGATACACTCACAAAACTATATCAAAGTGATTATCAAAGTCGTGAGATGATGCTATAGGACAAATTGCACAATACCAAGATGTCTAAGGGCAAGAGTGTAACATCTTACTTGTCCATGCTGACACAAGTTAGGGACAAGTTGACTTCTATTGGAAAGACAATTGTTGATGATGAGTTGGTACGTATAACCTTGAATAGGTTTTTGAAGCACTAGGAAGTATTTGTCAAGTGTGTAGCCGGTTGAGATCACCTACCTGACTAGGCGAGGCTTTGGGATGATTTCATCCAGGAGGAGATCTGAGAAAGTTCTCATTGAGGAAATCAATTAAAGAAGGTTGAAGATGAAGAAAACCTTGCTCATGCAAGCAAGGGTAAGCAAAAGGCCAAGAAAGGACCAAGTGAAGAGTCTTCTTCCAAAATTGGGAAGAAGAAAGATTTGAGTAAAGTGAACTGTTATTGTTGCCATCAATTGGGACACTATGCCAGTCAATGCCCAGACAGAGAAAAACAAGGGCAAGCAGAAGAAGCAGGTTGACGCTACTACATGGGTGGATGAGTTTGCAACATGGTTTGAGAATGAGTTTTCACTCATTGATTGTCTCTCGAGTTCAGTTGCCAACGATGTGTAGTATATTGACAATGGAGCTTCTCAACACATGATAGGAGTCAGAGAGTGTTTCACCAAGTTGGAGGAGAAGAAGATGGACTTTTATATTGAGCTCGGTGACAATGCAAAGTATCATGCAACTGGTGTTGGCATGGTCAAGTTTCATATTGAGTCTGGCAAACCTCTATTGGTGGAGGATGTGTTGTATGTCCCAGGCATGACAAAGAATTTGATATTGGTTTCTACTTTGGAGGACAAGGGTTACATTGTGACCTTTGAGGGGGTTAAAGTCTATATTCATCCCAAGGATTCCAAGGCAGCAAAAGTGATTGGAGTTAGGCACTTTAGCTTGTTTTGGCCACAGTTTGAGCCAGTGCCTGTATTGGTAAGAAGTAGTAGAGGGTTAAGAGAACTGTGGCATAGGAGGATGGCCCATCTTCACCATGGAGCACTTAATGTTCTCAAGGAAATAGTTACAAGGCTGCCTAATATGAAGGTTGAGAAGCATGAGGTATGCAAGGGTTGCGCTCTAGGCAAATATGCCAAGTCCAGTTTTCCAAGTAGTGACATTAGGTCAAAGGGGATATTGGATCTAGTACATTTAGATCTTTGTGGGCCCATGTCAATAGTATCCTTGAATGGGTTCAAGTATTATGTTACCTTCACTGATGATGTCTCAAGGAAGACGTGGATATATTTTTTGAAGAATAAAAATGAGATCTTTAGTAGGTTCAAATAGTTTAAGGCTCATTTGGAGAACCAAACAAGGAAGAAGATCAAGGCATGAGCTAAAGTGCAATGACCATTTGACAAAAAAATATCGTCTCAAGGAAGGAAATTATTGCATAATGCAAAAAATAGAATGTTGAAAAAGTTCTTGAAACTTTCAGCAGATGCGATTAGCAAGCATGAAGCCAAATTTCACCACTTCCACTAGCATACTCCCTACCTGCACCAATATTGAATTCCTAGTTAGAACACCTCAATGATAAAGTATGTATGGAATAAATTGTTGAAATTTATTTAACCTTCCCAACTAATGCACTTCACAAGTGTAAGTCAAGTCTCCACTATCTGTGCCAAAGTGGGAGTCTTTGAATAGGATATGGACTACATCAAAATGTACATGGAAGAAAGACATTTTCAACTGATACCATAGTTGGAGACACTCTATTGAATATGTGTGAAAAATGTGGAAGCGTGGGTAAGGAAAAAAAATTGTTCCATGGAATGTTACAAAGAAGAAAAATTATCTCATTGAATACAGTGATTACCAAGTTTGTAGGAACCAAGTTTGATGAAATAGCTTTGAAATTGTCCAAAGAACTTAAGACATGGATGACTTCCTATGGAGAAATTATTTATAAAGCATTTAGGTGCAATAATATACTAAAATAGTCATATATGAAAATCCTCTATGAATTTTTAAATTTGGTTATAAGGCTACAAATGGTGTTATTGGAAAAACACATAAAGGGAAAGATAGAATGCAAATAGTGGGTTTTTTAATTGCATGATGCATCAATGGTCTGCATTCCTCCAAGCTCTCATTCCAAGATCAAAAAGGGCCACTTCATGTTCATGTTAGTTATAGATGATATTTTGCCAAATATGTTCAAGCCAAAGTTTTAGAGCTAATTGTTAAAATATTACTAAAGCTTGATATAACCTTCAAAATTCTATTTGCAATTCATGATATGATAATGATGGGTGTCGACATTCAAATTCATATATTTTAGCATTTTTGCATCTCGTCATTATGGAATGAGGAAGGTAATATAGACAATTCTTAGTGCTAGGATTGACTTCAAAAGTTATCAGAATGAAGCAAGAAAAGATGGAAAGCTACCTCGACAAAGTCAATAATTCGGTCTTTATTCAAAGTTATGGGTTACTAGTTACCTTTCTGTAAAAGTGACTTATGTCACTTGATGCAACTAAAACTTATAAAATAAGCCTTATTTTGTGAAAAGATATAAAAGTCATTACTAAATAAGGTTTATTACTTTTAAAACCATTGTATTTCAAAAAGGTAATTAGAAAGTAGTTATTGAGTAGTTAGAAGGTAGTTATCTATCGAAGCCTATAAATACAAGGCTATTTCTATTGTAAAGGGGAGGGAATTTTATGAAGAAGAAACATTGGAGAATTTTCTATAGAAACTTTTGATAGCTTTTGGCTTTACACTGTACAAAAGAATTTTTGAAATGGTAACATTTCATGAAGATAATGAGGAATAAATTTGGTTTGTGTGTTCTAAATGTGATCATTTATTATTATTATTGATTTCTCATATGTCAAATTAGTAATCTCTTTATGTTTCTATGCAAACCATTGTTAATCTATGCAATTGGTGTAATGATACACAAGTAGGCTTTGGTATCTAAGTTTGAAGGTGTTGAAGTAGCTTATCTCTTCGTAAGTCAAGGTTTGTCTTTCATCTTTCATCACCATCGCATGGCTAAACATATTTGTTGATAAACCCCCTTATAATTGTTATCATCCATGAAGTCTTACTTGGCATTTGTATGTTTGCTAGTAAGGATTTTGTTATTAATCTTCCATTAGTTTTGTCTTGTCTCCTTTGTACTTTGGAAGGACAAAAGAGACAAGACAAAACCCCATTATGCAAGGGAGTCATACCTCTCAAACGCAAAGGTTGTTACTCCATAATGGTCTCTCCAACTATTGGGACATTTGTCACTGCTCATCAAGCAAACAAGGTCAGTTTTAGAGATAAAATCATAGTGACAAATTTGCTTACCAACAGTGTGGTTGTTAGTATGTAATTTGGAGAACTTACTAATGCAAATTTTTAGACATCATGTTATAAAAAAATGGCCAATCATAATCATATAAATAAACAAATGTTTTAAAGGTAGAGGATAGAAGTTTTGGTGCCTTTTAATCCAACTTTATCTTACCAAGGTTCTTTCACTTAATCTAATGTTGGAGATTATTTTTAGTGGAGTAACCTATAGAAGACTAGTGAAATTTTGTGAGTCAAATTGATTAATGTTAAAACTTAAGGATAACTTTTGGTGCTCAGAATGTTGATATAAAGGTAATACTACAAAATGAAGGGAAATTTTATCACCAATTAATTGGATTTACCATAGGGTGAATTTTTTTTATCCAAGGAAAGTAAAATACGCTCAATAACATAAAAAAATTTACTCGAGCTAAAGTAATTCATAAAAAGTGCAAGTGAAGAGGAAGAGTATTGAATTTAGTTACAAATGAAAGCAGATGAAAGGCAAAGTGGTCTCAAGATGGAATTTTCCTTTATATCAGCTAATGCAGATCAAGGATGTTGAAAATGCCAAGTGTCTCAATTAGATTAACTTTAGGTCTTGTTCAATTCTTTAAGTGTAATTTCCTTCCATTTAAAAAATTATTCTAGAAGTAGTTTTGGGGGGTTCAAGTTTTCTTTATACAAATGTTGTAGCTGAAGGTTTAGGATGAAGTTTTTGATTTAGGATGAAAGATTGTTGTAGTAATTTTCTTACCAGGATACATAATGAAATTCAAGTTCTATTTAATTACACCTAAAATGTACATTCATCAACTATTTATGAAATAAAAAGATCAAGGGTATTTTGTCTCATCTCTGCAAGTTTAATATAGTGTTTGTTTAGTTATTTCTTTATATTCAAGGAGTATACTAAATTGCTTTGAGCAAAGCATTGAAATGGTGAGTAGTACATGAAGGATCTAAAAGAAGAGTTGCAAAATATCCAACAAATAGGGGGTGTCCTTGTAATGCATTAGTACTTAGAAACTATTGGTTAGAAGTTAAATTTCTAGAGTAGTGCATTTACTTGTTATTAGCTGACTCTATAGTCCTTACAAGACACCTATCTAGGGATCTTGTGCCAAATATTCGAAACCATGCTTAAATGAAAAATTATTCTTTTTGTTTTCATGCTTTATATTTTATTTATAATTATTGAGTTTTCTATGCAAGCGCTTGAGGATTAGCCAAGATTTAAGCCTTTCTTGTATTGATTTAATGTTTAATGGCATACTTTTGAGAGAACATTGTCTATATACAATACCCTACCTATTGGCTGAATGAATCAATTGGTATTGTCAAAAGTGTTACCCCCTAAGTCCAACAAAGTCTAAAGTGTAGAGGTTTATGGTGAATCTCCTATTTGGCCAAATCTTACACTAAACTTGAGCATGAGAAAATGGCTAATCTCTAGGGTTTAGTTATGTGTGTATTTGAGAATCAATACACATTAATCACCATTTTTATATTTGAGTTTTTAAATGGAATCCAAGTCCTAATAAAACAAATGTTTTAATCTCAATCACTCCAAAATATGCTCTTGAAGCTCCAATCTACATCAAATATGAAAAACTTTAACACAAAAATGAATTATGTTTTTGGTGATGCAACATTTCTTGTGAAAATGGATGCTTTTGCATCACTAGATATGAGAACTATGATTTCTATGACCTAGAGATAAAAAATACAAAAAAATATCACAATCAAACTATAAAAAATAAATACCCAATCAAAACCTCAAATAAATGTATCCCTCTCCAATAAATCCATTCATGAATTGATACTAGTGAGAATTTGAATTACATACAATGTAATTGAGCCTACTTATAAAGACAAGGCTATGAGAGGACACAATCATGACATGTGGCTGAATGAGATACAAGGTTAGGTAGGGGTAGGCAGGAGAAATAATAAAATATTCCACAAGAGGTGGATCACCCACCAAAGAAAAAATGTGACAACAAGATAAGACCACAAAAGGTGGAATTTCTCCTTTAACCAACTTCCCTAAGTGTCTCATATGCAAACTACAATGAATACATTATCCTAAGTCAACTTAAGTAAAGTGTAATTATGAGACATAATTTACACCAAAAACCCCTTTTAAGTGCAACTTAGGGGAATGTAGATTCAAGCTAACAATGCAAGATGGGTTCCAGATATGAGGCCATGTTAGGTACCCATGTACAAATGCAATGCAGTCTCTCAAAAATGGAGAAAGAGAGAAAAACCCAATGGGGAAAAACATCCCCTATAAGAGAGATGAAAGAAAACAATGCTCTCAATGATGTATGAGAAGAAAAAAAGCTTGTGTGAGGAAAAAGTCCCCCCATAAGAGAGAAGAGGAAGGACCATGAAGCCCCCCTCAATGTATAATTTCTTGCAAAGATGGTCCAATGATGTTGACCAAAGTCCTCCCCACTAGGAAGAAATAGAGCCAATGTTGCACCAAGAACGTCAAAGTGTGACAAAATCAGGTACCAATGCTGATGAAGAATCACCAATGAATCACTCACTATTTGACAAAATGAAGATCGGGCATGGAGACACCTGCTTTGAGTATCATCTAGATATTTGTCATACAATCCAAGTCTCACTAGAGCGATGCACAATCTTATACAATCTAAGTCTCAACGGGAGCCATACACCAAGTCTCACAAGATATTTCCTAATCTACTAAGTACAAGAGGATTATATCAAATATGTCATCAATGACAAAGTACAAAGAATAATGACACTTTATATTAGTGTGTGTATAGCATAGCTCATGCAAGAGAATACAACATGATGATGCAAATCTAGAAACATGAAGATGAAGTCACCAAAAAGATGCCTATAGAAAACTGCAGATCAAGATGCCTCCAATTTGAATGATGCCAAGAGATATGAAGGTGCAAACTACCCCCTCCTTGGCTGTCGGTTGGAGAATGTTGCAAACAAGTATGGTAGACAAGAAAAAAAATTGTTCCCAATTTTTCTTATTCAATGACATTTTGTTTTTAAAAGAATAAAAAATCTTGATAAAAACACGTTTAAAAAACACTATTAAAAACTAATAAAGAAAAATTTAAAATTATTTTTTGATTTTTGAATCTTAAAAAAAATATTTATTAAAAATAAATTAAAAAATTAGGTTTTTATATTAAAAATCTTTATTAAATACTAATAAAGAAAAAAAATGAATTTTTTATATTTAAAAAAACATTAGAAACTTTTAATTTAAAAAACTTTATTTAAAAAAACATATTTTAAAAATTAAAATCCCTTAGCAAGGGGTCCGCAAGTGGCCTACATACACCTACCACTGTAGGTGGCTTGCGGGTCAAGCACTGGCTAAGGGGACCTTTAAACAACACCCCATAGCATAGGCCCTACTACTCCTAATTTGTAAATCTATATATGATCTGCAATGCCCAAAAAAATGTGCCCTTGTCAATGCCTAGAAAATTTATCATTGGGAAACGTGCAAAAATTTTTGCTGGAAAACGTACAAGAAAAAATTGTTGACTCTCGTTATCGCCCCAGCATATTGGCTGGGCCCCCGCCAATATGCTGGAAAGACAGCAAAGACCCTGAAAAAAATATTTATAATTTAAATATTTATTTTTTAATATTTTATTTAACTTTTTTAATTAATATTTTTTATTTTTTTAACTTAAAATAAATAAAGAACATATAGAATAGTTGTTAAATTTTCACAAGATGAATTAATATAATATAATATTTGTTAAAGAGGGGCGTGATGATAGGAATCGTCCTTTATTGCTGTAATAAACCCATGAAAACTATTAGGTAAGGCAAGGGAACAAGAAAAAGGAATTATTGGGAGAGATTGTAGGAACGAGATTTTAGGTTAGTGAGCATTGGAGAAGGGGACACACAACATGTGTCCAACCCAGGGTATGGTGTACACTTGAGACTAATCTAGGGAGGTATTGGCTATTAGCACTTGTGTTGAGCATTGTTCCAAGTGGAACCATGACCTGTGTAGAGTGACATAGTGCACTTATTCCTCCTAGATTGCTCATAGATGGAAGATGCTAAACCAGGGATACATTTTTGATAGTCTATTGGTTTCATTTGCACAATACAAATAAAGATGAGTCTTTTATGGCATTATCAATTGAATAATGAATTTGTGATGCTATAATTTATTCTCTACAAATTGAATCAATGAATCCTGACTTGTGGTGCTATATTTATTTGTTGTTCTTTTTAATTGATTGCACTTTTTGGTACTATATTTATTGTTGTGTAGTTAAATCTGAGAAATAAATTTAATTACTACATTTAAATTTTTGAAATTAGTGTGATTAAAAAATCAGTAACAAGTGTTTGTTTTCTACCAGTATTTTAGAAGATTATATCAATCATGTGGGATGATGTACAGTTGTATCAAAAAATTATAGTGTTGTACCTGAATTTGCGAAAGTTGGGAATTCATTTGGAGGCCTCTATCAACAACCATGTTCTATAAATTCCACCATTCAGGCCCACTTGTGAGTTAATTGATAAGAAAATTTTAATTATGAAAACTTGTTTCCAGCTTCTATACTAGTATCATAACCATTTCCCCATATTGGAACTCAATATCATTGATGTTGTTGTCAGTGCTATATTGATTGAAATTTAGATCTGAATGTAGTTTAGGGTTATTTGAGGATTTTGATGAAATTTCCAACTTCATAGATGTAATCAACATCTATATTACAAGTTATAGTTGTTGTTCCAGTTTGTTTATTTTTGAAAATATTAGAAAACACCAAAAAATTACAAAGGAAATAATAAGGGACATTACATAGGTATCCCACAGTTTATCTACATCTCTCCTCAAATTATAAATGTTGGCATGAAGTTGATTGTACATAGATGGCTGACATGGGATGGTTAAGTAATTTTGATTCTCATTTTCCATTTGCCTCAATTTTATCACCTGCACAATGAAAGCATTTTGCCCACATTTTTTAACTAGACACCTGTATCAGACAAGTATAATGTTTTACCTAAATTTGGAAGTGTTGGGGATTCATTTGGAGGTCTCTATTAGCATCCCTCTTGCATAAATTCTATCATTCACCCACTTGAGAGTTCATCTTGGAAAAAATTAATTATGAAAACTTGTTTGCAGCTACCATACTAGTATCATAACCATTTCCCCATATTGGAACTCAATAACATTGATGTTGTTGTTGGTGTCATATTGATTGCAATTTAGATCTAAGTGTAGTTTAGGGTTATTTGAGAGTTTTGATGAAATTTCCAACTTCATAGATGTAATAAACATTTATATTACAAGTTACAGTTGTTGTTCCAATTTGTTTATTTTTTAAAATATTAGAAAACACCAAAAAATTACAAAGGAAATAATAAGGGGACATTAGGTATCCCACAATTTATCTACATCTCTTCTCAAATTTTGAATGCTGGCATGAAGCTAGTCATACATAGATGGCAGACATGGAATGGTTAAGTAATTTTAATTCTCATTTTTCATTTGCCTTAAGTTATATCACCCTACCTTGAGGCTTGACCATGCTAGATTCACTAGTAGAAGGTAAATTTTTCTTGGTTTTTAATTGAGACAATTGCATTCTTTAAGACTTCATTTTAAGTGTTGATGGGGTGCATGGAAGGATGGGAATAGAAAAGGAGAAAGGTTTTCAGAAAGAAGTTCAAAGGAGCAATGCACGCAGATTCAAAGTGCAAGATCTTGAGGGTCAGACATGAATTTACTGGTATAAGCAAGCAAGTGGGAACAAAAAAAAGGATGATCATGATTGGGGTGAAGAAATGGACTCTACATTCCCAATGGATAATCTTCAGACAAGGATCAATAACGGTTGGAAGGCCTATGGGGATGATCAGAATGAAAACCAATGGCAATAATCGACCTATATCCAACAATGGGTATTTGAAAATGGTTCATGGGTGGATAAATGAAAACCTTAGATGCAACCATTTTGGAAATCTCATTTTTCAGGACATAATGGAAGGAGGATGAAGAAAAAAAAGGGCAGAGTCAAGCAACATAAACCCTGCTTTCATAGGGAAAGAAGGCGGAACCATGCACGCATAAATATGGGGGATTGATAACTAGATCCCCACAAATCTAGAAGACAATGGTATGGAAAGTTTTAATAAAATAATGGGCTTAATATGGATTCTTCTGAGGATTGGAGGAGTAAATAACCTAGGGGGAAATTCTAACAAACAAACATCTTCCCAGAGCATAAGGATCCAAATCTACCGCCTAAGGATGTACCTTCGATCATGGAAACAAACTCAAGTAAGCTATCTCTACCACCAATTTCATGTAAGCTGATTCATTTAAGTATAGATCATATTAGGGATGTAGTGGTAAGATATAAGGAAGTCAAGTTATTTATAAAATAGGGGAAGGTCAAAATGATGTATCAATACTGCATGAGTGGTGTCTATCAAACTGGGGTAAACAAACATAGTTGTAGATTTTGCCTAGTAATTATAGTATGGTATTTCTTCCTTCGGGGGAGGATAGGAAAAAAAATTTAGATCGGGGGTCATACTTCATGAAAGGGCAGCAAATTCAAGTGAAGGAATGGACTCCTAATTTTCACCCGTGGGAGGTAGCAGATCAATTCAAGTGGGTTGGGATTTATAATCTTCCGGTAGAATATTGGGATTATGATACCTTGCTAGAAATTGGCAAAGAGATGGGAGATCTTATTAAAATGGAGGGAATTGTATCAGATGATTTCAATGGTCAGTATGCCAGAATGTGTTTCAGGGTCCATACATCCTTATCATTTCCTTAGGAGATTGAAATTCATACTGAATGGGGCGTATGGAAACAAAGATTAGAGTTTTAGGATCGTACTGAGGAAAGCTTGGATTCTGGTTTGGCAAAGCAAAAAGGTGGTCACTGCAAGAGTAAGGAGGCGGTAATGGACATAAGTAAAGGAGATGGTAAGGGTAAAAATGGTGGGAGAGATTCTCAGACCCCTACTGGGGATTGACTGACTAGACTTTCATGATGGAAAAGTAAAAAATAATAGAGGTAAAAGCATCGGAGGCTCCATCTGTGAAGGATCAACCAACTCCTTATGCTCATCAGGAGAGGATTGGGACCAAGACGTTGGGACTGGATCAAATTCGGACATTTGAGGATGTCCCTTAGTCTCATTTTAGGCAGGGTGTGACACCAAGAAATAATAGAGATTTGAATATAAGGTGAAGAAAACATGACTCTAGTCGAAACTCATTTAGAGAGTATGCCTCTGACTTTGTATTAAATGACCAAGAAGATCCCAATGAAGAAGAGATTGTGGAAGATAAAGACCTCCAATTGGAACTTGAGGCAGTAAATGACCTTCTGGGACTTACCCCTCCCTATCTTTGAGCCAATGAAGAATACCAAAAAGGGAGAATGGACATGATCCAAAGAATTATAGAATCGGACTCCCAAGCATGTAGGCAGAACGACATAATTTGGAGCCTCCAACTCTAAACTCACTTCCTAACACTGAGACTCTTGGTATCAAACAAATCCCCTCATCCAAACTCAAAGTTGATTGTGGAAAAGACCCATAGGAAATCCATAGAAAAACTAAGGTCTAAGGATGGAGAAGTCATGGGACAACAAAAGATGATGCAGGAGCATCCCCAGTTCATGACAATCTTGCATCAACCAAAAATATTTTCTTTCTATTTGCATTTTCAACATTTATTTTTGTGTGTACCGGTTTTGGCTCACTGGATCCTATGGAGTTGGATTCTACTTGAAGACTTGATCATCTTTCTTATTCCCAAACTGCATTGCATTTGGATAATTTTTGAGGAAGATATCGCTATTGGTTTCCATAATAGTTTCCTATTACTGGTTGACAGTTTCTTGTTCCAGGTTGCCTGGACCTATTTTGGTGATCTACCAAAACCATTTCGAATCTTGTGGAGCCTTGGGCGTTGATTATGATGTTCCTTCATGTGTGTCCGACCTTTTCCCGTGATCTACACTTCATCCTTTGGATTTTCTGGAGGAATCTCTTGGTGGAGGCTGACCTTGTAGGTTTTACATGTTAGGTCTTGTTCTTCGGGTTTTGATCCCTTTTTTAGCTGACCGGATCCCCTTGGATCGTATATATAATTGTAATTATGTATTAGAATGGAATCAAGTAGTTAGACTGAGCGTAGAAAATAGATTTTGAGATTTGAGGTCCTAGTTGTGACCTATGTTGTACTTTGAGCATGTTGTAGTAGGCTCGTGAGCCATTTTTTTGTAACCCAATTGTTATCAGATGGTTGTAATCGATTTTCATGTTATAAAATAATCTGTTCAATATTTCCTCCATCATATCTTTGTGTTTCTATTGTGTTTACTCTTGTTGACTAGTCTAGATTTATCTATTTGAGGTCCCTCCTAACCGATGTCTGCTTCAAAAGATCACCTCTCTTATAAATTCAAGGAAGGGCACCCCCCTTCCCCAAGTGCCATTATGCTCATTCATTGGAATATTAGGGGCTTAAATGCCCCTAACAAGCAATGCCTAGTCAAGAAAAGGATTGGCTTGGCTAGACCTAAAGTAGTTTTAATACAAGAAACAAAACAATTTCAGTTGGAGGTAGAAATGTGTTTTAAAAGTTTTAAGTAGTGAAATGTTAAAGAAGTCTAGGAAGATGGTGCTTCTGGAGGCCTAGCAATATGTTGGAACTCATCTAAATTTTGTTATGAGCACCTAGATATGGGTAGGAATTGGATGGGGAGGATGGTAAAAAGCTTGGAACGTGATTTGCAATTCATCATTGTTAATGTTTATTGCCCCACCTCTTGTGGAAGAAAGAGAGCCCTTTGGGCTGAAATCGATACCTTTTTGGGAACATAGAGGACAATGCTACTATCATAGGTGGAGAATATAATGCTATCCAATATAGGCCAGATAAGAAAGGGGGAATATTAAATCCAGGATAGACACAAAAAGACTTTAAGGATTGGGTATTTAGGAATCAGCCAATGGAGATAGAACTAAAGAATGGGAGTCTCACTTGGAATAATAGGAAACTCAGTTTTAACAACATAGCTCAGATAAATTGGACAAGTTCTTCTTCAAAGGTGATCTATCTCTATTTCATGCAGCCTTGGAAGGGACTATCCTCCCCTATTCAGGGTCATACCATTATCCATTTAAACTAAATTTGTTAATGGATTCAAGGCCCTCGAGAGTTTCTTTCAAGTTAGAGAATATGTGGTTCAAAGATCATTCATTCTTGTAGATGGTTGAGGAATGGCGGAAAGATGAAGTCTATTCAGGATCAAAACTATTTTAATTCATTTCTAAATTGAAATGTATCAAAAGGAGGTTTTAAGCTTGGAACAAGGAGCATTTCAAGGATATATTTAAAGAAAAAATGAAAGTAGAGTAGGATCTGAAAGAACTCAGTGAAATAGTTATTAAAGAAGGCATGACCAATGATAGTTATTTGAAGAAGAAGGATGATCTCCTCAAAAAATATTAGGACATCCCGTCTAAAGAAAAAATATTTTGGAGACAAAAATCCAAGGAAACATGGCTAGGAGAAGAAGATAGGAACTCGAAGTAGTTCCATAATACCTCCAAGTAGAAGAGAGACCTAAATAGGATTAGTAAACTGAAACTAGATAATGGAGAAATCATAGAGAAACCAAAATAAATTAAGCGAAGGATTGTATCTTATTTTAACAGTCTCCTTAATCAGGAACATAGATCCAATCTCATGCATCAAGTTGAGATCCTAAGGAATATACCTCTGGTCCTTAGCCTCGATCAGAATAGGATGTTAAATGCCATGTTCACTCATTCAAAATTCAAAACTACCTTGTTACAATTGCATCTAGACAAGGCACCTGGGCCCGATAGATTCCCAACCATCTTTTTTCAAAAATGTTGGCACTTCTTGGGGAAAGAGATGGTGGATGCCTTAGAATATACTAAAAATTCAGGGAAACTGACTAGGGAAGTGAACAACACTTTTTTGGTCATCATCCCCAAGAAAGAACATGCAAAAAAAATGGAGGACTACAGGTCGATCTCTCTATGCAACACAATTTATAAAGTATTGTCAAAGGTGTTAGCCAACAGAATCAAGCTCATTCTTCCCCTAATCATCTCTAAGTAATAAAATGGTTTCGTCCTTGGCAAATTCATGATTGATGGGGTCATCATTGCTCAGGAAACATTACACTCATTGTAAGTCAATAATACAGCAGGATTGTTGATCGAATTGGACATTAGAAAATCCTACAATAGGGTGGACTAGAGATTTTTGTGTAAGGTGATGGAGGCATTTGGGTTTGGTAGACAATTCATTAACTAGATTTTTTAATGCATTGCCACCCCCAATTTTTCTATTATGGTCAACAACTCCCCAGAGGGTTTTTTTGAAGTACCTAGAGGATTGAGGTAGGGAGATCCCCTTTCCCCCTTTCTTTTTATTATCTTCGCTGAAGCCCTTGGTAGGGCCATTCAAACACTCAGTTAAAAATGGAGACATTACTGGTATCACAATTTCTAGGAATATTAAGGTATCACACCAGCAGTTTGTAGATGATACCATGCTCTTTGGGGATGCTAAAATAAAGGAAGCCATGACCTATGGCAAGATCCTGTCCCAATATGCTTCAGCATCAGGGCAATAAGTTAATGTAAATAAATTCAAGAACTCTTCCCTTAATACTCACCCAAGAAAGCTAAGAGAGTTGGGCTTTAGGAAAGGGTCCCTTCCATGCACATACCTTGGGATCCCATTGGATATGGGTTTCAGAAACACCAAGTTGTGGGATCCCCTCAAGGATAAGATGGAGAAAAGGCTAGGGTCCTGGAAAGGGAAATGGTTATCCTGGGTAGGAAGGATAGTTATGCTTCAAGCTATCATTTCTTCAATTCCCATCTATCTTCTATCTTTCTTACTTTTGTTTGCGGGGGCTAATAAAGTTTAAACTCAAACAAATGAGAAGATTTTTTGGAAGGGCCTTTCAGAGAAACACATAATAGCCCTTAAGTTGGAATCCAAGAACACTTGAGAGGGGGGGTTGAATCAGTGTTCTACCAGAATATATAATTTTAATCTTAATATGACATGCATTCACCAACCGGTAAACCAATACATATAAGATTGAAATAAGTAAGGAAATCAATAAGACAATCACACAAATGAATACCATAACATAGATAATTATACATGTGAAACTTCGAAGAGGAAAAAACATGGTGGGATTTCTGACCCACAATATCAATCCACTGGCCATATGGAAAGATATTACTGTAATGTCCTAAAATTGTGACACTTGCGATTTCGACTGCATTTGGGTCTTCACGATGGCAATGCAACACAGAACCTGAATGGAGACCCCGAAACTTGTTCATGACACCAAAAATTGCATTTTTCAGCACCCTAGCTTGATCCCTCCTTGCACCTTGCTGTCCTGGGAGGTGGGACCATGGCGCCCAATGCCCTGGTCCTTCAGGACTAGGGCGCCCAGCGCCCTGGTCCCCCAGGACCATGGCACCCAGTGCCCTGGTCCCTAGCCCTATTTTGGGCCCGGTCTCTTATGGGGCTTCGGGTCTTTAAGTTTGCAAATTGGAAAATAAGGTTGCTATGTCGGCCCAAGGTCAGAAAAATCAGTCTTTCAACCCTAATTGGCAAGTATGTAGACTACATTTCCTCTCCCATTTTGAGGAGGGGAGGACATATGTGTACAAGACACGGAAGTGACATTCAAGTATTCAAGCATTCAAGCATTCCTTCAAGCAATTGATCATTCTAAGTCTCCATTCAAGGCTAAGTGTTGCATTCAAGACAAGGATTCAACCATTGAAGAGGAGATCACATACCACATACAACATACAACATACAACAACATTTACACCTTCGCATGTAAGAATACAAACATTCTTACAACAAGGTATTAGTACTTGTTTACATTACAATCATTTACATTTACAGCATTCTCATTTCTTGGTTAATTCCAAAACCGGGGTTTGACCTAAGGGCAAACCCCTAATCCCTAACCCCCCAATCGTCCTCTCTTTTTTGTGTGTAGGTTGCAAGTACGCGGCTGTAATTGAAGATTTGGAATCCTTGTGCAGAGACGAACAGATCCCCCTTCGTTTCGCGGATTTTTCAGAGGACCGTGTGCATGCCGGGCGCCATCGTCCTGTCAACTTTCACTCAAATTTGCAGGACAGCGTCATCTTGACATTTTACTGCTAATTCCAGGTCCGCAGCTTCATCCTATATTCTTATCTCTATTTATAAGTGAATCTTTCTCACTTTACATGCATTCCTAGCTCAATCCTTCTATCTACATTCTTTACAAAAGAGGGTAGCCTTGTTGTCTTAACCCTTGAAACTCATTTAGAATCCAATATTGCATTGTGTGGGATTGGATCTTGTAGGTTTCAACCCCTCTTTTGAATGTAAAGTCTCTCCTAAGTGAAAACCGTCAACCCTAGTGACCTCCTTTCTCTCTCCTTGGAGTGGTGGGGGGAACACTTAGGGTTCGATCGCGATTTTCCACTTTACAATTACAAACTATGGGGTCTTACACATGCAGGAAGGCTTATAGCCTAGAGTACATTGCTCATCACAAAGGAGTCTCACTGACTACAATTACTCTGAATAAGTGTAAAGCAGAAAATCGCGATCGAACCTTAAGTGTTCCCCCCACTACTCCGAGGAGAGGGGAAGGAGGTCACTAGGGTTGACGGTTTTCACTTAGGGGAGACTTTACATTCAAAAGAGGGGTTGAAACCCACAAGATCCAATCCCACACAATGCAAGATTGGATTCTAAATGAGTTTCAAGGGTTGTGACAGCAAGGCTACCCTCTTTTGTAAAGAATGTAGATAGAAGGATTAAGCTAGGAATGCATGAAAAGTGAGAAAGATTCACTTATAAACAGAGATAGGAATATAGGATGAAGCTACGAACCTGGAATTAGTAGTAAAATGTCGAGACGATGCTATCCTGCAAATTTGAGCGAAAGTTGACGGGACGATGGCGCTCGGCGTGCACACGATCCTCCGAAAAATCCGCGAAACGAAGGGGGATCTGTTCATCTCTGCACAAGGATTCCAGATCTTCAATTACAGTCGCGTACCTACAACCTACACACAAAAAAGCAAAGACGATTGGGGGGTTAGGGCGGTTTTGGAATTAACCAAGAAATGAGAAATGCTGTAAATGTAAATGATTGTAATGTAAACAAGTACTGATACCTTGTTGTAAGAATGTTTGTATTCTTACGTGCGAAGGTGTAAATGTTGTTGTATGTTGTATGTTGTATGTTGTATGTGATCTCCTCTTCAATGGTTGAATCCTTGTCTTGAATGCAACACTTAGCCTTGAATGGAGACTTAGAATGATCAATTGCTTGAAGGAATGCTTGAATGCTTGAATTCTTGAATGTTTGAATATCGCTTTCGCCTTTTTTCCATCTTACCAAAATGGGAGAGGAAATGTAGTTTATATACTTGTCAATTAGGGTTGATAGACTGATTTTTACGACCTTAGGCTGACCAGGAAACATTATTTTCCAATTTGCAAACATAAAGACCCGAGACCCAAAAGAGACTGGGCCCAAAAATAGGGCCAGGGACCAGGGCGCTGGGCGCCATGGTCCTGGGGGATGAGGGTGTTGGGCGCCCTAGTCCTGAAGGACCAGGGCACTGGGCACCATGGTCCCACCTCCAGGGACAGCAGGGTGCAAGGAGGATAAGGCCAGGGTGCTGAAAAATGCAGTTTTTGATGTCATGAACAAGTTTCGGGGTCTCCATTCAGGTTCAGTGTTGCGTCGCCATCGTGAAGACCCAAATGAGGTTGAAAATGCAAGTGTCACAATTTTAGGACACTACATTTAGCCCCCACTTTAGCGGGAGTATAAGCGTACGCTCATACTTCCGGTAAAGTACACCAATCCCCCAGTGGACTAAGGATCTTACGACTTTGATTGACAAAGTAAAAGGGAAGATCACGATGGAGAACCATGACTTGTCAGTAGTAAGGTTCCCTCACTATGAGTCATGTAAGAAAAATACCAAAAATTTTCAAGGCAAAGCTAAGTTTGCCAAGAAATTTTCAAGTATCCTGAAGGGATAGATGGGATGTATGCCCCCCTACGTTAAAGCGATTGCACACGCCTCAACAGGGGTGATTGCTTTAAGGTAGTGATACACATAAGAAATGAGAAGGGAAAGGAGCACGTTATCACAAAGGTTTAGCCCCCAAGTGTGAGATAAACCCAAGGATAATAGACACAAAACACAAAGCACGAGGTGACTTCACTTTCCTCGAGGTCAGTATGCTATATGATAATTCATGTATATCATATGTATGTATGCATAATTGTTCTTCATTCCCCAATCAAGGAAGGTCACCTAGAAGAAGGGAACACATGTGTCTTTTGAGTCAACATGAGAGAGACCAAAAGAGATCTCAATGCTTTGCATCATCCTCAAGTAGACAACACTAAGGACAACAAATAGAAGAATGAGAATAACACATAGAAGAAGTAACAAAAGAGAGGAGGAGAGAGTCTGCTATGCTAATGAAACTAGTCTAGCATGTCATCCACCCCCCGATCTTGCTGATCAATATTTCGGGAAGGCAGGAAACACGCTAGAGGAGGAACATCCAACATAGCAAATGGAGCTATCACAAGATCCAAACAAGGGTTATGTTCATGTTCCAAGCCATGTTGTTCTTGTCTAGGAGCTAGGATAAGTGCTTTAGAAAATTCGTTAGATAGATGGTTATCAACATCAACAAATTCATATTCACTATCAGAAGCAAGAGAAGTAACATTTTCATCATGAATAACATTTTCATCTATATCATCATCAATATTTATAAAAATAGGATCTTTAACTCACACAGGATCAAGACCATCATGCATCTTATGTTTAGGAGATTTTGGAGAAAATGGAATAATGCTAGTTGAAGGTGTTTTTGGGGATTGTAAAGTTTGAGAAGCAGCTACCTGAGCTCTAAGATGACGCTTTCATCGGCGTTCACGCGTAGAACGATTTCGTCTAGTCTTAGTAGGAAGTGGAGAAGATTGAGGAGGAGGAATGTTCTCATCCTTATCACTTGGGTGTTTAGGTTGTGGTCTCTTAGGCTGGATAATAGGAGAAGATGAAGGTCTCTTCTCTCTATAAAAGGAAGGAGGAGGAACTGCTCCGTACAAAGGAGGAATGTTTGGTTTAGGAAGGAGACCAAGTCCATCATGACGAGGAGGTATAGGTCTACTTTTAGAAAGTTTATTAGGCATAGACATAGTCACATCCATAGGAATGGGTTGGGAATCTTCTTGAGGAAAGACATTAGTTTTATCTTTCAAAGGAAGAACTTCCTTCTCAAGAATGATAGGAATGTCAAGTTTGGGTGTTCTAGGTTCACTTAGAGATAGGATCATATCTGTTTTCCACTTTTGATAAGATTTGAAAAGATGATCACTTCGCGGAGGAAGAGATTGGAATTGTTTAGGCCAAAAATAATCAATAGGAACACTAGAAGTTCTTTCAGATTGTTTAAAGAGACTATGATTGACAATAACAACTTCACCATTATGGGGAAATTTCAAACATTTATGAATAGGAGAAGCAATAGCTTTCATGGAAGATAGCCAAGGATAGCCTAGCTTCACACGAAATTGTTCGGAAGATGGAATAATAGCAAAGCTCACATCAAGGGATTTGTTATGAACTTCAATAGGTAATGCAATAGAACCAATTGCAGGAGAAGAAAATGCATCAAATAATTTCACAATCACATCTGTTTTGTCATAGATCACTTGATTCAATTGCAAAGTAAAAAGAAATTCTTTAGTAATAACATTAACCATGCAAGAAGAATCAATAAGCACTCCATGGTAAGGTGTATTCTTGACTTTTGCAACTATGTATAAAGGACCATCAGGTGCCCTGATAGTTTCACTAGAATCAAATGTGATGGAAGGTTCTTTAGGGTTTTCTTGTTGCTCTACAAAGTTAATCACATTCGGAGTCATAGACACAAGACCATCAGATGAGAAAGAGGAATCATTAGTCTCAATCACATTAGAGGTATGAGAAGGTAATGGATCAGTAAAAATATGAAGATTTTGGTTAGGAGGAGCTACAGATGTGTTGCCTTTATCATTCACTCCTAAAACAGAGATAGTATTATTATCAATCAAATCTTGAATTTTACCAATTATTATCAATCAAATCTTGAATTTTACCCTTTAAAGCAAAACATTTTTCAGTATCATGCCCAGGTTGACGATGAAATTGACAAAAAGATTTGTTATCAAAATAGGGTGAATTAATCTTTGTAGGATCAATTTGCTTTACAGGAGGGAGAGTAAGCACATTTTGTTCCAATAACTTATTCATAATACTATGCAATGATTCATTCAAAGGAGTAAACTTTCTTTCTTTCTTGAAAAACTTAGAAATAGGAGGCACACCTGATGTTGCATTCACATTGTTGTTGATGATGTTTTCATTGAATTTAATGGACTCTCTGTTCGGTTTAAACTTCCCAAATGGTTGTTGACTACTATCACCCTTATCACTCGGAACCATAGGATTTGCTTGTTCCATTTGACTCACAGTCAGTTGATAATTGTGAAGAGTTGCACACAACTGTTGGAAAGAAGTAAACTCAGAAAACAGAAGTTTGTCTCGAATATTTTTTTGTAAATTAGAAATAAAGATTCTTTGAATATCATTGTCAGGAACTGGAAAAAAAATTTGAGCACACAAATGCTTATATCTACCAATGAAATCAGTCACTTTTTCTTTAACACCTTGTTTACAATGCATTAAATCAATCAAAGTAACTTTAGGACTTATATTGTTTTGAAATTGTTGAATGAAAGCATTTGCAAGTTGTTCGAAAGAAGAAATAGAATAAGAAGGCAATGAGCAATACCATTGTAGGGCTTTGTCTCTTAATGTTCTAGTAAACAGTTTTGCAAGCAACCTTTGGTCATAAGCAAAATCGGTACATATTGTTTGAAAAGTCTTAACATGTGTTAGAGGATCACCTTTACCATTATAAAGCTCCAAATGTGGGATTTCAACATGTTTAGGGGGAATAGCTCGAACAATGTCAAGAGAAAGTGGGCTCGCAACATCAAATGTGGGCACACTAAACTTAGATTGATTCATAGAGGGAATTTGTTGCTGTAAAGAAGAGACAGTTTGTGCAAGATTGTTAATGGTCGCTTCAGTCGAAGAATTCATATTAGATGTGTTAGATTGTGATGGAGGTATTATGTTATTGAAAGAAGGTATTGATTGAGAGTAAGGTGGCGGGACACTATGATAGTTAGTCATACGAGATGATTGGAAAGGAGGAACACTACAAGGAGGAATGGAATGGTTAAATGAATTGCCCCCTTGCGCCAGGTTCATTTGTGGAGATGTAATAGGAACACTCATTAAAGGAATGAATGAAGAAGTTGGATTAAATGAAGGAAGAGGGTTAATTGAAGAGGAAGGATTGCCCCCATGACTGGTGATCATAGGGGGAATGTCTTGTATAGAAGTAGTCATTATGTTTGATGTAAAGGTAGGTATGCTAGCAATAGAAGTTGTCAAAGGAATAGAATGATTGACTTGAGTAGGAGGTTGTGTATAACCCAAAGTTTTAGCACAACTCTTCATAGGCATCACATTCGAATCTACAATGTGTGCAATACCATGCAAAATATCAATTCCATTCTTATCCCTCTGAACCATACGTTTTAGGCCCTCAATTAATGAAAGAGCTTGACTATCAGGATACTCTTGAGACATCCATTGCTGAAAATCATCAAATTGGTTATCCAATTTCGAAAGTTGTTCTACAGAAACCTCATGGAGAGCTTCTTCATCATTAGGAGGATTAGAGGAATTACTCGTGTCCTCGTTAAAAAGGCTATTCAAATTAGGTTCCATCTCCTCGGTAATTAAACCTTGGAAAGACTTAATTCTAAGGCTTTGTCTAACGGGAATAGTGTAAGTAGGGCTTATTGTTGTAAAACTCATGCACTAGAGAGGGAGAGAAGCTTTTGAATTCAGAGATAGCAAATTTCAATGAAATCAGCCAATCTCCTAGATTTAAGCTGTTAAATGCAATCACGACAATCTCCCGAAATTTCAGAAAAAATGTCAGGGACCGTGGCGCTCGGCGTGCACACGGTCCTCGCAACTTTTTTCGAAATTTTTAGGGATGAAAGTTATGATGATTTTAAAGCTAATCTGAAAAAATTGAGTGATTTTACGATCTGTAGATAGGCTAAATTAAAGTTGCAATCTCAAAATTGAACCCTACCAAGATTGTTGAAAAATGCAAAATTTGAATTTTGAAAAAGAGAGGGAAACTAAAATTTTGTATTTTATGATTTTAGAGGGAATACTAAGAGCAATGCAAGCTTTGAAATTTAAAAGTTGACTCAATTTCACGCAAAATTCAATTTTGCAAGCGGAAATCAAAGTTGGTGTAATTAAACACTTAATTTCAAAAGTCACAAATTGCAAGAATTTGAATAAAGCACTGAAATTTCGAATGAATGGCAACACACTTTTCAGATTTAGGATAGTAAGAAACACAATTTTGACATGAATTTCAATTTCAACAATTTTTGAATGATTAGAAGCCTTAATCCAAGCAATTACTAGACCAACTTTGACTTTAATTTTGAAAGTGTTAGAATTGATGAAATCAGCCAAAATTCTGGATTTTAGCAGAAAAATACAGTAAGATCTAGCTCCCGAAATTTCGGAAAAAATGTCAGGGACGATGGCGCTCGAGGTGCACACGGTCCTCGCAACTTTTTTCCAAATTTTCAGGGATGAAAGATATTGTGATTTTGTTGCAGAATCCAAAGTTACAGTTGATTTGGAGATGTTTTGATCAATGAAATTGTCGGTCAAAGGTTGAATCAAGAGGGTTTTCAAAATTAGGGTTTTGACACTTAACCACTTAATTTTCAAAATTAAAGCACAAATATGAATTGATAATTTGCAATAGAAGGGTAGATCTGAAACAAGCATTAATAATTAAACATTTCACAAGCTCAATTACTAAAAAGAAAATTTAGGGTTTTTATGCAATTAACCTCTAAAATTTGCAAAAGATCAAACACGGAAATGTAATTAAGGAATCCAATTTTCAGATCTAACCATGAATAATCAGAAAGGATGTTCACGTCGGGTTCACCAAAATGTAAAGCGGAAAATCGCGATCAAACGCTAAGTGTTCCCCCCACCACTCCGAGGAGATGGGAAGGAGGTCACTAGGGTTGACGGTTTTCACTTAGGGGAGACTTTACATTCAAAAGAGGGGTTGAAACCCACAAGATCCAATCCCACACAATGCAAGATTGGATTCTAAATGAGTTTCAAGGGTTGTGACAGCAAGGCTACCCTCTTTTGTAAAGAATGTAGATAGAAGGATTAAGCTAGGAATGCATGAAAAGTGAGAAAGATTCACTTATAAACAGAGATAGCAATATAAGATGAAGCTACGGACCTGGAATTAGTAGTAAAATGTCGAGATGATGCTATCCTGCAAATTTGAGCGAAAGTTGACGAGACGATGGCGCCTGGCGTGCACATGGTCCTCCGAAAAATCCGCGAAACGAAGGGGGATTTGTTCATCTCTACACAAGGATTCCAGATCTTCAATTACAGCTGCATACCTGCAACCTACACACAGAAAAGCGAAGATGATTGGGGGGGTTAGGGATTGGGGGTTTGCCCTTAGGTCAAACCCCGATTTTGGAATTAACCAAGAAATGAGAAATGCTGTAAATGTAAATGATTGTAATGTAAACAATTACTGATACCTTGTTGTAAGAATGTTTGTATTCTTACGTGCGAAGGCGTAAATGTTGTTGTATGTTGTATGTTGTATGTGATCTCCTCTTCAATGGTTGAATCCTTGTCTTGAATGCAACACTTAGCCTTGAATGGAGACTTAGAATGATCAATTGCTTGAAGGAATGCTTGAATGCTTGAATGCTTGAATGTTTGAATATCGCTTCCGCCTTTTTTCCATCTTACCAAAATGGGAGAGGAAATGTAGTTTATATACTTGTCAATTAGGGTTGATAGACTGATTTTTCCAACCTTAGGCCGACCAGGAAACATTATTTTCCAATTTGCAAACATAAAGACCCGAGACCCAAAAGAGACCGGGCCCAAAAATAGGGCCAGGGACCAGGGTGCTGGGCGCCATGGTCCTGGGGGACCAGGGTGCTAGGCGCCCTCGTCCTGAAGGACTAGGGCGCTGGGCGCCATGGTCCCACCTCCAGGGACAGCAGGGTGCAAGGAGGATCAGGCCAGGGTGCTGAAAAATGCAGTTTTTGATGTCATGAACAAGTTTCGGGGTCTCCATTCAGGTTTAGTGTTGTGTCGCCATCGTGAAGACCCAAATGCGGTCGAAATTGCAAGTGTCACAATTTTAGGACGCTACAATAAGTAAACATAAAACTGAACTCATAAAATGCATCTACTATGCCTGATAGATTTCTGGTTCAAGATTTGTCTATTCTAGTTCTGATACCCTAAACCCTTACCGAAATAACCTCTTACATAATCAACATTTCTTGCATTAAAATTATCTCTCCCTCACTCATATTACTTTACATAATCTCTTACATTTACACAAAATGATCTAATCAACTGACCTATATACCTTTACAATCCTTCATGCCTTATGTTGGCTTACATAGATAATTATAAAAATGAATATACATGTCGGCTCAATTACATATATATATAAACAAAAAAATCAATTGTTGATTGTTGGATCTCCCAAATGATGTTGACCTCCTATACCAATAACCTAATGAAGTCATGTTGGTCTGCAATGCCGGTTCCCAAAGAATTCCTCCTACTGGTGTAGATACCTATCAGTGCTGGTGTCGGTGCCGCGAAACAACCAAACCAAGATATGAAAGCCATAACATGTTTCCATCAATGAAAACATATTGAAACCAATAAAATGAGTGTCAATTTCCAACAATCTCCCCCTTTAGCATTGATGGCAACACTCATGTGAAAAATGATACTAGTTTCCATCTACCGGTTTCACCATGAGACTGCCTACCCTAAGCTAAATATCCATTTGTGATCATGACCTGAATAAAATACTCCATACCTCTCGATGTCAACAATATATTTTTCACCTATACCTCCCCCTTTGACATCAATGCCAAAAAATACCAAAAATCAGGACGAAGAATGAAAGACTGTACAAAGAATGTCCCAAAACACCTTACTGGAGCTAAATATATTTGAAATTTTTTGGATAGGCTTTCTCCAAAAGATCTAGATAGGTTTCCCATCCTGATTTGAATGTCTTGGAAATAGATACAAGTTCATTAAGCATGTGAGCATATGACTCTTTATCCTTAAGTTCTATCAGTGTGGGCTTACTAACCATACTGATACACTCCTTCTTATGTACACTTAATGAGTCAAATTGGGGACTCACCAATCTTCTAAGTTCTCTAGCTCTCCTAATGATTTTATCTTTATCCCTCTCAAGAGCTGAAATTTGAGCTTCCAATACCAAAATCTGACCATCAATAGATGTAGTCAAAGAATTTGAACCATCAAAAGAATTGGCTATACCTACAATCTTCTCCTGAGTATCCTTAATCCTTTTATCTAAATCTATTGTAAGTAAACCTGTATTGCAGCATACTATATAAATATTAATACATTAACTTAAGGCATTATCAATCAACTTCAACTTATCATTAATCTCTTTCTTCTCCAACTCAATCATTTGATCAAATATTGCTCTCTTAGCTTGTGTAAACCTCTCCAATGCTCGTCGGTTTGATATCTATTATAAAGATTGAAAGTCCTTAGAAATGTGCTCTGTGATTGCTTTAAGCTTGTCGAAAATGGGCTTGCTCCTTTGTCAAATTTGCACTCTGGGACAAGTCTAAGGGATTGATTGATCAATAACTCCTTTTTCCACTGATCCTTCCTTCATCATCTTCTATACAACCATCATCATGAGCTCAGTAGAACTCATCTCGTTTATTCTTTTATGTTCTACCTGTGAGGTTTCAATTGATAACAATGATCATGCGCTCACTACCGGTTCCCTGCCAGATTCCTCTTTCTTCTCCTCTGATGGTTGATTAACTTTTCAAGCTTCCTCTTTTGCACTAGTCACTTCGCCACTTGGTGTAGTATCAGTTAATGTTGGTTCTTCCTTATGAATTGTGTCCTCAATCTGTACGTTCTGATCTAGAGGACTATTGTCCTCAACATTAGTAACATGTACACTCTCTGAATCTACCAATATCTCAACATTTGTCGGTATCACTTATGTGTCTTGTACATTAGATTCTACCAGGGGCTCAATATACAATATCTTAATATCCTTCAAAATTGTAGATGAGGTGCCCATTATACCTTTACCTTTCCCTTCAACCGGGATGTCTATAGTGTTAGTTTTAGCTTTTGGTGAAGTGTAGAAACCAGGGTTTTTAGCAAAGAATTGAACCCATGCCTTGTGGGTCTCCTTGATTATCTTATTAATCCTTCCTAACATAAGAATAACTATCTTGTGCTTGGTATGAAAGATTTTTCTGTCTACAACCTCAAGTGTCCTATCCAACCCCTCTGGAGCAATGGATCCACAGGTAGTTAACAACTCATGAATCTTTATCCGCTTGTCCTCCTCCATAGTTGATAATCTTCTAGCATCTAAGTTGTAATATAGTTGTGTCGGTATTTTCTTCTCAATTTCCAATAAATCTTTCTTATATATATCCAAATATAATAAAATTGCTTCCTCAACTTCTCTTTGCTCATCATCATCTAAATGCTCATAATAAAATTGTGCATTTTTCAACATATCATCCTTAGTTATTTCATCTACCAATTTTGCACAAGACTTAGGTGGAATAATAGTTACATTACCGGATACCATTGCCAGGTCTGTGTCATCCATCTTCTTTCTTCTTCCAGTACCATATGGAGCAGAAGGTGTTTCCTTTGGAGCTCTTTTCTTTGTCGGTACCTTAATTGTAACCTTCCTAACCAGTTGCTTCCTAGCTTCCTCCTTGGAATCTTCACCTTTCTTCCTCGATACCCTCTTGAATGCTAAGGGTGTGGCATCTTCAATTCCAGAGTCTGATGGAATAGGCTCAATAAAAACTTCAGGCTCTTCCCTCTTCCTTCCTTTTTCTAGAATAACATCCATTAATGCTTTGATATCGTGAGATACTTATTCAACAAATGTGTTGGCCTTGCCTTGCTGTTTCTCCCTTTCTTCCTATTAAAATCAGTTTGAACCTCTTACTTCTTATGTTCTACAGTACCAGAGGATTTCTCAGCTTCATCAATAGGTGCATCAATTAACGTCTTTGCATAAGTATCCAAAATCTATGCATTTACTTCATAACCCATCTCTTCAATCCATATCTTTCAAGGTTTGACTACTTTCATCAAGGTTTCATCCTTTTTAACAATGAAGCATATCTCAGTTGATTATTTCTCAACAATTTTCTTTGGAACCCTTTCTCTAGATTTCATAGCCTTTTGGAATGCCTTGAAGTTACCCCAAACCTTATCATCTCGCTAACTACCCAATGTACCAATAGATTGTTTCAATTGTCTTCCTACTGGGATATCAAATGCCCATTGTCTCTTCCCAAAATTTGGAGCTTCATTAATGAAAAATAGAATCAAACGGACAGTAAGATTTCCATACCAGAATGTCCCCTTCTTCTCTCCTTTGATATTTCCTAGGTTAATTAACAACTCATCTAACATCCATCCATAGAGGTCTAACTTCTCATTTTCCCTTATGATCTTATGTGCGACATAAATTCAGGAGCTAGAAATAGAGTTAAGACAATTGGATTGAGTTACCTTGTATCTAATAATCATGCTACCAAATTTGATGTCTCTATCAATGATGGTGCTAACCCTCATCGATCGTTGGTCCAAAGTTGCACTGGTGAGCTTGTTAACCTGATCATTAGAAATCTTCTTCTCCGGACGCTGACCAATCTGCGACAAACTAGTGATAGCCCTGATGGCCTCCTTCGAGATCTTGTACTGCCTATCCAACTAGATGAATTCTCCATGCACTCTTCTCAATACATATCTGACAATTTCTCATCCTCAAATTTGGGAATATCCAGAATGTCGGTAAACCCTAGATCCTCAATGTGCTTGTACTCGGGCTTGATCTTTCGAGAGTCTCCCATCAACTCACTCATATACATGCTTTTAATATCACTGGTACCCAGATCCTCAATGTGCTTGTACTTGGGCTTGATCTTTCGAGAGTCTCCCATCAACTCACTCATATACATGCTTTTAATATCACTGGTACCCAGATCCTCAATGTGGCAGTGAATATATGCTTTGACGTCTTCCACATATACAACTCCTTCGCGAACATGGGAAAAAGTTCCAACTGTATCATCCAAGGTGGCAATATGCAAACATGGTTTGAAAATAGGCCTAGGACGGTCCTTAACCTCAACAAAAGTAGGATTTACAATAAAACTAGGTTCAGAGGATGATCCTACTTCTATGATGAAAGATAATTTTGATAAGTACTTGAGAAATAGTTGTCGGTGAAACCCTAAAGAACTCTTCCTATCGTTGATAAAATCATTGAAGAAGATATCAGATCAAACTTAATTGCCTTAGACTCACTCTAAATTGGTCTGAATGCAAGGTGAAATGAAATGAAGTGGATTCAACCTTTTAACCTCCAAGAAACCCTGATCCGTCGTTGATATGAATGACTTTCGATGAAAGATACTGGATCTCGATCGAACATCTCCATGTTGGATAAGCATTTCTAATGTCTGGAAAATTTTCTAGAACCTCTTCCTAGGGCCTAAGAAGTATTATCATGAATTTTTCCTACCTCTAAGGCATCTGCCTCGGTTACTGGATGACCTTCCTACTAGTGCAGGAGCAACCTCCTATGTCGGTTGAGTAACTGGAGCATTTCCATCTATTGATTGATCATCTGACTTTCTAACCCATTTCTTGATATGATCTTGTCAGATTTCATTGGCCTTGTCTTTTCCTTTATCATTTGATACATCATTGTTAACCAGTGGATTTCTTCTTCTACATAATTTTAGGTATGTGTCCAACCTTGTTGCATGCACAACATGTAACATTTTTCTTTTGAATTGCTTTGCTAAAACTGGTATAATTGCTTGACCTGCACTGATTAGCCATCTATCCAAATTTCCACATGCATAACATTTAACATTCATTCTGCAATCTTCTATCTTATGACCATACTTATTACATTTAGAACATTGACCGAGAGCAGAATTATAGTTCAATTTGCTCCATTTCTACATTGCCTAGCCATGTGACCAAATTCATTACAAACAAAGCATCTACTATTAAATTTGTAAGCATTAAGTTACCTTACCAATGTTTTCTAGTTTTGATCTTCATTTGTAGTACCGGAGCTCTGACCTTGTTCAAATCCAAGTCCACCGGAATCTCCATTCTATCTTTGACTTTTCAATAACTCGTCAAGTTATGTTGAACTAGCATTGAATTTTTCCTTGTACTCACTTGCAATAGCCAGATAATATCTTAGAATTATCATTTGTCTTTCAAGTTCTTGTTCATTACTTTGGGATTGCACTAAGTCTGTTCTCAACATATCATTTTCATGAACCAACCAGATGCATTTTTCGGATCTATCTTTCAGAGATCTCCCAAGATTTTCTTCATTCATCTTCCAGTCTTCAATCTCCTTTGACATTCTCATAGTTAGGGCTTGCATTTCATTCCTCATGACCATGTTCTCCTAACTCAACTTTTGACATCTTTCATTAAGGGCATCTTTCTTATCATTATCTTTATTTTGCAAAAGTTCCTTCCTCCTAGCTTGAACAGATGACAACCTCTCATGTAGGATAAGAATGAATTTCAGAGCAGAAATCAATTCATCTTGTGACTTCAAGTTCTTCATCCTTTCAGCATCATAATCTTCAAGTGCTACCTCAAGTTGCTTCTTCAAACGCATTCCATGGATTCCAGATTCAAGATCTTCCTCAAGTTGTTAAACTTCCTCCGAGGCACAAGGATCTGATACCAATTGTTGGAATCCAAGAACACTGAGAGGGGGGGGGTTGAATCAATTTTCTACTGAAATATACAATTTTAATCTTTTTATGACATGCATTCACCAACTGGTAAACAGATACATATAAAATTAAAAGAAGTAAAGCAAATAATAATCCAATCACACAAAAGCATACCATAACATGAAGAATTATGCATGTAAAACTTCAAAGAGGAAAAACCACGACGGGATTTGTGACCCACAATATCAATCCACTAGCCATATGAAAAGATATTACAAACTATGGGGGCCTGCACATGCAGGAAGGCTTACAGCCTAGAGCACACTTCTCATCACAAAGGAGTCTCACTGACTATAGTTACTTTGAATAAGAAAACATAAAATTGAACTCATAAAATGCATCTACTATGCCTAATAGAGTTCCCGTTCAAGCTCTATCTATTCCAATTCTGATACCCTAAACCCTTACCAGAATAACCTCTTACATAATCAACATTCCTCGCATTACAATTTTGTCTCTCACTCATATTACATTATATCATCTCTTACATTTACACAAAATGATCTAATCAATTGACCTATATACCTTTACAATCCTTCATGCCTTACGTCAGCTTGCATAGATAATTACAAAAATGAATATACATGTGGGCTCAATTATATATATACATAAACATCAAAATCAATTGTTGATTGGCAGATCTCCCACACGATGTCAGTCTCCTATACAGATAACCTGATGAAGTCATATCGGCCTGCAATGCTAGTACCCAAAGAATTCCTCCTATCAGTGAAGATACCTGTCGGTGCCGATGCCGATAAACAACTAAACCAAGATATGAAAGCTGGAAAATGTTGTCATCAATGATAACATATTGAAACCAATCAAATGAGTGTCAATTTCCAACACCTTATCCCCTGGGGCCCAAGGAGTGTGGGGGATTCGAGCTAAGAAATCATATGTGGCAAAAATAAGGCACTTGGTACCAATCTTGTTTGGAAAAATGGTGTTATAGCCCCAGTTGAAATGGGTCAGAATCCTTAATGAGAAATATCTGAATGATAATCCAGACACTAATATCATTAGAGTTTGCAATCTACCAAAAGGATCTACGATGTGGAATTTCATGCTAGAATGTAGACCCGTCATAAGCAGATTTCTATCTTGGGATATCCATAATGAGGAGAAGGCTCTTTCTTGGGAGGATTCCTAGTGTGGCATGCCTCACAATGATAGCTTGATTGAAGGCAATAAAATTAAGCATTGTTTTAAAACTCATTGGGAAGACAAAGTTAGGGACTATAAAGTCTTCTACAATAGGGAGAAACCATCGGTTAGGTTTGGAAAGACCAGTACACTACTTATCCTGAAGAAGGAGAAGAGGGAGCTTTCCAGGGTGTTGGAGGAAAGACAAATTAACTTCAGATCTCAAGTAGATAAATTGATAGGGATAGGATCCAAAAATGGGCAATATAATGTCAAGGATGGTTATCACTGGATCTCGGGTGGTTATGAGCACCCCAAAGTAGAGCTCCCCCTATCCTTATGTTGGGATAAACTTTTTGTGCCTAGAGTAGGCACATTTGCCTAGGCAGCATTACAGAAAAGGATTTTGACTATGGAAAGATTTAGGAAAATTGGTTTTGAGGGTCCTTCAAGGTGTGCCCTATGTAAAAATGAGGAGGAGCCAGTGGACCACATATTTGTCAGATGTTCCTTTGCATAGGAATATTAGAGATGGATGTGTGCTAAGTTAGGATGGATCTTGGCCCTTCCCAATGATATAAATAGTTTATTCCAAAGTTGGCCAACAAAAGTGAACATAGGTCTTCTAGTATGCCTTTGGAAGATCTACCCCTCCTTGTTGATTTGGGAATTGTGGAAAGAACATAAAAGGAGGGTCTTTGAAGGAAAGGAAATGTTGTTGATATCCTTTCAAAATGAGGTTGAGGTGGCGATAGTGGAAGTAGTGAACCAAAGAACTTCATCAGTTCTTTCAAGTAATGAAATCTTCACTAAATGGGATGGAAGGATAAGATTCAAATGGAATAGGTTGACGGTTCCTACCTTCATTAGAGCTGGATCTAAGTCAAGCATCAAGCTGAGACAACAAGTTATATGGCTTGCTCCTAAAACAGGGTCGTTTAAACTTAATTTTGATGGGGCTTCTAGGGGAAATTCGAGACCATCGAGAGCCGGTTGTATAATCAGAGATTGGGAAGGAAAGATAGTAGCCCGACAAGTAATACCCCTAGGTTTTAATACCAATTTTTTTGTTGAATTTAGTGTTGTGATTGCAAGTCTCTTATTATGTAAAGAAATGAACTTGCAAAAGATTGAGGTGGAAGGGGACTTGGCCATTGTGGTAAATTTTGTAAGACTGAAAAATACACCGAATTGGAAACTACGATGGACATTATTAATAAATAAGTGTGTCTCTAATCAAAGTACTGGTAGTTTCTATAGATTAACATTTTTATAAATCCCCTTTCTTGGCTATGATTGTTACAGTGCGAGGTGATTTTTCTTTGTCTATGTTTTATTCACTTGCCCCTCTATATTGGTGTCATGTGGGTAGGTGCTAGTTTAGGGTTCTAGGGTCATCATCAAAATCTGGTATATGTAAGAGTGTAACTCTACTTTGTGCTAGGCTAAGCGTCCCCATAAAAACCCAAATCATCTAAGCATATAGTTCTATCATGTCCCTATTCTAGCTCTAGCTAGAAGCTATTAATTTGTTTTGTCTCACATCTTGTGAAACTCGATCCTCTCACCTCCTAGTGATTTTTCTTTTTGCCACGCTAGCATCTTTGTTATGGGTTTGGTCCCTTTCTCATACCTAATCAAAACATTTTTATAAATCAATAAATGCTTTTAATTAGGAACACATCCATTTAGATTCAATAATAGAAAACAAAACCACTTTCAATATTTTGGGTGCACTATAGAGAGAGGAACTTTTTATCCTATGGGAGAATATCCTAAGTTATATGGTACACTTAATTCTATTTTTGTTGATTATTCTTGTTTTTCTTTAGAGTATGATGATATTTTGACTTGGAGCTGTTATCCTAAAGTGATTTATTTTGCATCTAGTAGATATTTAAAAAAGAAAAGTACATCTTTGGTGACTTTCATTAGTAGAAAAAAGTCCAAAATAAATTTGGTTGGTCCAAATAACTGTTTTGTGTTTTGTTGTATCGTCAAATTAAGTGTCTTAGCTAGGATAACATTCAAAAGATGGGATTTCAAGGATCTTTTAAATATGTTTTCTACAGGGTCGATGAGGAATTATTGTCTAATATTGTCTTGTAGTACCACATTTTTTAGGGGGTCTTTGGAGGTAGTTGTGGAATATTTAGAAATAACCCTTATTCATGATTTTTTTTGTCTAAATTATGGGCTACTTTAAAATTTTGTCCCAATTTTGCCTCTATTTTGTTGGTTACCTAAGATATTGGTCCTATCCTTTAGAAAATTTAGTTGGAGGGGAATCAAAAAATCTTCTAAGGGTATTAGAGTCTCATTGGGAATCTTTATGAAACAGTTTAGAACCTTTAAAATAATCTTTAAAAACAAAATTCTATTTTTGTCAAGTCGTTTGGTTAGATCGATTCTTGTAAATATTTGTTGAAATCTTATCATAATGTTAATATGTTTGGCACATGGTCATCTCCCCATATAGGTGTCTTTTAAATAAATAATAATGATTCTTCTTAGGTTAATATTGGTGAAGCTAAGATTGGTGGCACTAGGTATGATAGCAAAGGTTTTGGTTCCTTCCTTTTTCTCTTCTACTGTAGCATTTGATACTAATAATCAAATATAAGCTCATACTATCTTTGTCGTATTAGAGAAAGCTTGTGATTTAGGCTAGAAATAGAGTATTTGTGAGATAGATTTCGTTATTTAAGTTTCTCTTTAAACAAAGGGAGTTTTGACGACTCTTCTTGGTATTTGGTATATTATGTGGCACACATTCTTCACCTTTATCAAATCACAATTCCATCTCGTTTTTTCATTTTCCTTGTAAATAGAATGTTGTCACTAGTTGTCTTATCAAATGGGCTTCTAAGGCTAGTCAGATATGAAAATTTCCAGACTAGGAGTCCCTAACGTCTAATCAGCTTCATAGTTTGTTCAATTTCTTTAAAATCATTTGAGTTGATCATTATTATTATTATCGAATTTCTATGCTTTTTATTTTCTTTTAATTCTTGGTGGTGGAAATATAAAGATAAATATCTATAGATTTTCATTCTCTTATTTTTATTAACCATTAATAAAATTTGAAACACCTCAAATAATATTGTTTTGATACTTTTTATTTAAAAAAGTATATGTATATATATATTGATGGAGGTCCAAACCTCTGAGCACGACATCCCAGCAAGGGCATGAAGCCCGCGAGCTACCAGCCCAGTGAGGGCCTTCACAAAGTATTTCTTTCCACCCAATACGGGGGCACGAGCCAATAGGCTGAACCTCTTCGGCTAAGAGCCAAGGACTGAGGGGTATCCATTCCGCCAAATTTGCCCGGGGCACAATCCCGACCTCATCCCTTATGATGTCAAAGCCTTGCACTCAGCAAGACTTGATCTTTGATGGGTTCATTTGGAGCCATTCAACTTCACCAGTAGACCAAAAGCCCATTGACAAAAAAACAAAAAACAAATAAAATTACTTTTTTTTTGAATTCAATTTTATATTCAAGAATAGAAAGCTAAAGTGTTTACAGCATTGGGGATGTCGTTGCTTGAATGTCGATTAGGGTTTTTCCATCTCCCCCAATATTCGAAATTTGGTTTTAGCTCACGGAAGCATTCGGTAATTCAGCTATGGTTAGAAATTAAACAATTCCACAATATATCCGTGTTCTAATAAATTGAACTTTTATGCCAAGAGAAACATCAATCGCAGCTCTAAGATAACCTGTGATTGTAGCATGGATAATATACCGGGTGGTAGTAATTATATTGAGGTCCTCGTGGGACGAGGCACTGCCCTGTTACTTCTTCTAACTTTACCATTTTTACATGTGTTATTGCCTTAGGTTGTGACTTGCTGTTAACAAGGAAGAGGAGTAAATGGCCTCCTTGTCCTCCCAGGCTACCGTTATTGGGCAACCTTCATTAGATAATCAAAGGAGTCGACTTTCTTTCGAGCCTGACAGATATGGCCAAGTCATATGGCCCTGTAATGACCGTGTGGATGGGGCCATTGCCTACTGTGATTCTCACCGGCCAAACTGCACTCTGGGAGGCGCTGGTAAACCAAGCATCCAATTTCGCAGATCGCCCAACGATTTATGCCCTGCAGTACACCACCGCAAACTTTAAAACTACCCTTGCTTCTCCCTGCAATGAACGTTGGACTCAGCTCAGAAAGCTTCTCCACAACAATGATCTCAGTCCCTTCCACGTTGCAAGCCAGAGCACTTCACATCAGGCATGTCTCGCTGATCTCTTCAACACCTTAGCAATGGAGAAGGAGGCAAAAGACCGCGTGGTGAGGCCTTTGCAGGCCTTGAAAATGATGGAAGTGAGGTTTTTAGCCCGATTATGCTTTGGCCCTCATTTCCAAGACCAGGGTTTGCTAGTCATGCTGAATGAATTAGTTGCTGAACGTATTAGGTTACGCGATGAAAGAGATAATGTTCTGCTGAATTCATTTCCTTATACTCGCTACTTTATTCCTTCGACAAAAAGAGCTGTGAGGAAGTGAAAGACTCTCCGAGCTGCTATTCTGCAGCTGTTTTTGCCTTTGATTCAATTTGCTCGCAGTGATCGGGTATACTTCAAGCAGAGTGCTCCCGATTGCTATTTGAATTGTTTGCTTTCCGTGGGCGAAGAAGAAGAAGATGAAGAGCACAAGTTAAAGTTCTCCGATGAAGAAATAGCCTTAAACATGTTCGAGCTCTTTTTTCTCGCAGTAGACAGCACCTCCACAGCTCTAGAATGGACTCTCGCTTATCTCATAACCCATCCTAACATACAAGAAAGGGCTTATCAGGAGGTAAGACGAGTTGTTAAAGAAAAAGAAGGTGAGTTGTTATGTTTGAAGGATTTGGGGAAGCTGCCATACTTGCAAGCTGTTGTGAAGGAGACGTTGAGAAAAGAGTCGATAGCGCCGCTTGCAATTGTACACCAAACTGTGGAGGAGTGTAAGGTGATGGGCATCACTATACCAGCGAAATCATCAGTACTTATAAATCTGCACAGTGTCTGCAATGATCCTGTAGCGTGGAAAGAGCCTCATCAGTTTATTCCGGAGAGATTTCTTGGCAATATGGATTCCGACAAGGTGAGAATGTGGTATCTACCGTTTGGAGCAGGAAGACGAGTATGTGCAGGAATGGACCTTGAAAGTGTGTTATTTTTTAAGAGGATTGTCTATAGATTGTTGAATGCAAGGAAGAGAGATATTATTGAAGTAACTTATGATGAGGTAATTTTCTTGAGTCAAGTCAACTAGGATTGTCTCCCTAATCATAAGACAAGGTAGACGGCATCTAGCCCCAACCATCATAAGGAGCAATATTCTTGGGCATAAAAGGTTGAGAGCCACACTAACATTATGAATAGGATCCATTCTCTCATTGACTATGCTCACACCTCATAAGATAGCTATGTTGCACTTATGCCCTCATTACGGAGAGAGAAAACCATGTGAAACTCTACCGATAGTGCATTGGGCATTCCCTAATAGTCCAACCTCTCCTCAAGATAAGACACTTCAAGGATGTCTTTTTGAGCTTGCACTTGAATCTGCATAGGAGTATTAGAGAAAATCATGGCTTTAGTGTACAATGAAAAATAATAACTACCAAACGAATAAGAAAAAACCGAAGTATTTCTATCTTTAAAAATTTTGAAAAGAATTTTTATTCTAAAACACTAAAAATCTACATAGATTCATGTGAGAGAGAAGACTATAAAATTTGGTATAGAATGCTCTATACCATACACGATTTGGCTAAAATTGTATCTACCCAAAATCTATGAGCTTCAATGAAAACACAAGAGAGATAAAATATGAAACAATATTACCTTTTTAACAAGGATGCAAAAATTATACAATGATCATGGATTAGGGTAATAAATATAGATTAAAAATAGAAATAGAGCTCCTTGGTTATATAGACCAAGGTTAGATATAGGAATACATAAGATTATTTCACATTCCTTAATGTTCTCACTTGGGACATAAGGTGATAAATATTCTATGTGTAACCTAAGTAAAATTAAGTAAACTATTGCAAATATTACCTCAATTTTGGACAATTAGGTGGATCACCCTATTAACACTAGAAAACACCAATTTTTAAGACTAACCATATGCAAAGAGAAAGGGTTAGGTGCAAATGACTTGAAAAATCCAAGGATTTGAGATTTCAAGCTTCATGAGTTCTAGAAAAAAATTAAAAATATTATTTGAAGGATTCTCTATGGTGACAAAATGAGCAACAATGATGGGGGAACACCCATATGTGCTAATTGACTACTCAAAAGGATGCCCTAATATAAAATATAGATAACAAAGTGAATTAATTTAGGATCCAAAATAATAGCCAAATACATTATAACTTGTGATCCCAACTCCCAACAAATGACTAAAACTTCTACTAGAGATTAAGTTGATTAAGCTTAAGAAGATGGGGAGACAGTGACATGTAAACTTTGTGAAGCTTGTATATATAAAGAATCTTCTAAAATACTCTTGATGGAAAAATCTCCCTAGATTTTCATAGTGTCTCATATGGTAAGAAGGATACCAAAGTGAAGGCTAAGTTCCAATTCAAATTATCCATTTGCATTCCATAGGTAATCCATAATGAAATTATAAATTTTTTAAATATTCCTTCCCTTCTAAAGCTTTGATAATCTATTTAAAAAATAAATAAGTGCCTTATATGTGAATTGAGACAAAACTTCGACAAAAGAATAATGAGATAGGAAACATAAATCCTAGAATACTTGTTAGTGTGAATGTGGTTATTTCCTTTCTACATGTTAAGTTTAATTAAGTGTTAAGTTTGTTTTTCTTATATCCTAGGTGTCACTTTCTAGAAATAAGTTATGATGAGCAAATGTCTCATTATTTACTTTTACTCATTTAGATGTTTAATATTTACTTTGGGAATTTATTATTTGGCATTGAGCATTTAATATCTGCATACTTTGTCACACCATGTATATAAATTCAAGGTACTTGTGCATTGTATTATATAATAATAGATCATTTTCATATAGACTAATCATTTATCAATATTCATGCAAGTTCATGTTGTAGCACTCTCTTGTAGAAATCATCTTTCTTGGTCAATCCTTTTAAGTCTACAAATTCATTCAGGGTTAACTAGAATTTCAAAATGGTATTAGAGCTATGGTCTTGTAAAGCCCCTCTTATATTAGAGACTTGAGCTATTTGTAGATGAAATATTTTCATTGCAAGTTGATTTGGGTACTTTTTGGAGGAAATTTGAGCTCACCATTGAGTCAATGATAGTGGAGAAAGACCAGATTGGCTTTTGTTTCATCTAAATTTAACCATTTTTGTCAAATTTTTGAGGTTTTGAAGTTAAGCTATTTTTTTATTCTAGGAGGTAGCTAATCATTTGGAGCATATTGAGCCAAATACAACTCTTTCATTATGTCCAAAAGAACCAAAAACCCAAGAAACACCTATCAATTCATCAATATATGACATTTTTTCTCTGGGCATCAGATATTTTTCACCCATTTTGATGATTATACAAATCATGTACGAATTTTGTATAGTTCATACATATCGTATGGATAGGCAAGAGAAAATTATTTAACCTCCTCAACTATTTTTTTTGCATAGACCATTCAAGAAACATTTTGTTTTTAATCAGCTTTATCAAGTGACTTTATGCGATTTTCCTTTTTTAGTACAATCAATACTCATTAGTACATTTTTGTAGAATTGAAAATTGTCATTTTTTCTTCTGTTGGTAAACAGATTTGTCACTGCAGTTGTTTATTTGAAACTGGCCCTGTTTTCCTGAAGACCAATGACAAACGTTCCAACAGTTGGAGAGATTGGAATAAAACCACAATCCTCCTCTGCATTTGAGATGGGAACCTCCCTCGTATGATAGGGGTATTTAAGATTTTTATGTACTTTTAACTTGAAAGTACATAAAGGATAAAAAATTGAATTTAAACAAGATTAATAATAGAAACCCTACTAGAAGACATACGAATACCTAAACGGATTACTAATTCAACATACGAGAAATTAGTAACAATAACTTATGAATACATTCAAGACACACGAACTCAAATGCATTCTTCATTATTCTTTTTGAAAATATACAAGTTCAAAAACCCCTTAGTACAAAGGTATGAACATCAAAAGTTCTCACTTAGTTCCTCTACAAAATTTTGCAAAGTTTTTCCCTCTATAAGAGTATCCCTTTACAATCTATCTTTCCACCCCTTTATAACATCCTATGAGTAACTACCTTATAACCAACTTCAATCCTGGGTAAATAACTAACTCTTTTCTGCGTAAATTACAATGAGTTAATAACTTACACATTTATGCACAGAAGAAGTCAACTTTCTAACCTTTGGTTACAATGATTGACAAAAGTCACATTTACAAAAAGATAAGTTGAAACTTGTAACATAGATGAAAAATCAATTCTTGAATTATGTTGAGGCACTTATCCATCTTCATCCAGTTCATTTGATCTCGTAATCATCTCACCATCTAGCCCATAGGTTGGTATCTTGATCATTGAAACAAATTATTCATTTGCCAACATCTTTTGTTCAAGGACACACCCATTGTGATTACATCAACTACAATCCTTCAATGCCCTCTTGTGTGTTTTCCAATTGTCTTTGTAAAATCTTTTCTATTGTAAAATAACCCACATATCATCATTTTGACACAATATTAAATCAACATTGTTGAATGCCCTCATTCTATAGCTATCCCACATTTTACATACTTTTATAATAGGGTCATTGCAGCAACAACACATGACAAAATTTCACTTCTTTGTGCTTCAATGGATGTCACATTCTATTTCAAATTGCCTCACTTTAATGTACATAGAGGAGATGTTAGAAGAGGGATAGACTACAGAACAGCTGATTGCTTTTTTCTTGAAGGTTATAAAGCCCCTTTCATCGAATCCATTTCATCTAGCAATTTTTGTGTGCCATGAAGTAACATATCATTGATGCATTTAAAAAAAAAAATTCATGTCTTATATATGCTTCCACATTTTGCATACATGTCTACCAGAGCAGTTGCAACTACAACATCCGACTAAATTCCTCTATCCTTTGATGCTTTGATGAATGTCCGTGACCTGTTACAAAGGCTCCCATTTTACACAGACTGAAAGGATGCTTGCAAAGATTGTGGAATTCGGCCTTACACCTACCAATGGCATCCACTTGATAGTTTCTATAGTGTTTTCAAGAAATCCATTTTGTGCATATCCTGCAATCATTGCATTATATGAGATGACATCGATCTGAGACATTTGTCAACCAGTTCACATGTCGTGTCTAAGCTTCCATGATCTGCAGTTCACATGGCATTTTGTCAAACATTCTACTTGCATTGTCTATACTTCCACATTCTGCAGCATTGCCTATGCTTCCATATTCTGCAGCTCTTCAAACACTTCACGTGTATTGGCTATTTTTTCACATCTGCACTTTCCGCATTCTGTCAAACATGGCATGTTATGAGATGACATCAATTTGAGTTATTCAATCGAACAATTCGCATGTGTGCCGATATGCTTTGATGGATGTCAATACCCCGTTTCAAATCTTTTTTTCAACAAATCCATTTTGTAGATATCCTGTAATCATCATATTTCACCGAATGACATTTCTTTTGAAGCATATTGTCAAATGGTTTGCAGACCTTTTCTATGCTTGTACGCTTTGTAAATATTCTGCGATCAAAGCATGCCATGAGATAAAATTATTTTGAAACATTCTATCAAACAGTTCAATGTGTTGTCTACGCTTTTACATTTTGCATACATGTTGGCCAGGTTAGTTACAATATATTCATTATACTTTGGCGGATGCCGATACTTTTTTCAGAGCTCTCATTTCAGCACGGGCAGGGAGGATGCTGGCGTAGGTTACAGAATTTAGCTGTCATTAGCACCGAGTACATTTACTTGAAATTTTCTAAAGCTTTCTCATCAATTCTATTTTGTGCATATGGTGTAATCATTCCATGAAGAAATAATTCTCGTTCCTTGACTATGCATCCACATTTTGCTCGAATGTCTACCATAGCACTTTGAATAACAATAGCTAACAGAAATCCTATTATTTGAATGCTCTATTAATCATTAATGATATATGACTCTGCATTCTCACCTCCACCCGCTAATTGATGTTTCCCGGAAACCTTCTTCCCACCATTCATATGTGTGACTATCTACCAAAGCATTTCACACTATAACATCTTTCGCCCAAAAAACACTTCCATAATACTTTTCAATGCAGTGTTAATACTTTCTCTGTGGTCTTCTTGAAATTAGTTTTTTAAAACAGATTGGATTAAGAAGTTAGAAAAACTAAGCATCTGAGCATAAGGTTGGGAATGCTTTGTTTCCAAGCCACCCTAGCCTCTATGTGAGATGTTATGAATTTGAGTTAAGAATTCTCCAAAACGGAGCAGTCTTAACCTCTCTTGTGGAGGTTACAAATTTGGGTTAGTAATGTTCGAAAACGGAGCATTACTAATCTTTTTGTTGTGAATGTTAGGAAAATTTGTTTCCGGAACAAAAGAACACAAAGTGGGACGAGGGAAGAGGTAATAGAGACATTTTAAATTATTCTCTCACAAATCATCATAATGGACAAAGATGACAATTTAAAAAATATATAAAAAATTATTTATTTTTAAAAAATAATTTAAACATTTTTAATTAAAAACATAGTGAACAATTCGTGAAAATGTCCATAACTTTTGACTGGCAACAACATGGATCACAACCTCACTCATTATGTATACACACATATTTCGGCCTTCATTGAACATTGGGACCAATTTGAAGTTCAAATTTTGGGTATGTCAAATATGGGGCAATAGTTGACTTTGACTGGAGACAAGGACTACAAAGGACACATGATGAACTCAAAATCTTTGGTTTCGCAGGCCAGTGCACTATCCATTGGGCAATAGAGTCAAAGAGGAAACAACATAGGGAAAAGATGGAGAAACCAGACACAAACCAAAAATGGGACGAACACAATAGAAACTTCTAACTAAATATGTACATGGTAGGCAAATCCCACCTCATACTTCTCCATTATTGTCATACAAAACCATTCACAGGCTGAGAGAAATAGGCACCTTTGCGAAAAAGTGGTGTGCATCCATGTGACGCCTGTAAGCTAAGTAGGTTGGCAAGATCAACATGTATAAGATGAGAAATATCTTTGACCAATGAACAAAACAACCATATCTCATCGTAAATTTCTAGGATCTCTTGAATCAAATTGGTACCACCTTGAACATTATTGGCAATTTTTTTAATATTCTCAAGCATACCCATATCCTATATTTGAAGATCCCTCTGATAGTCTTGTTTGCAATAAATTAATCCATGAATTGGACAACCTTCATGTAATTTATGATGTGAAGAAACTTGAATAGACAAAACTATTGAATCATGCTCTTGAATATTCGCTTGAAAATAACCTGTAGAAATACATTCATTTGAAAACAAAGGATTGAGGTACACACTTTTAAAATAGGAGAAGTCGTCATTTAAAGCCTTTAAGCACCAATCTAGGATACAAACATTGTGAGAGGTGAATTCATTGGGCTCTTTCATTAGACCATCCATTACCTCATTTATCTCTACATTTTTTATATAGTTCCCAAAATTATCCTCTTGTATAGGTGTGTGTTCTTGATCTAAAGATTCAAAAAGAGGATTTCTTTGAACCTTGAATACTTCATAAGGCATAGATTGTAATTCCATCAAGATAGGGACATTTGTTGATATACCTTCATAGATTTCATTTTCAACCTGCTCATAGACATTTGCATTACATTTTGTGTTCTCTTGTCCCAATGATTCCTCTTCATCACACTCTTCATGAAATTTGAAAACTTCATACTCAGGTGGCATGTATGATAAAGAGTGGATGCTTGATGGTTCATCTTCTTTCACTCAGGGTTGATCTAGAAGTTCATTAAAAGTCTCCATTTTTTAAGATAAAGAATATGTCTGCAAAATTTTACCTATGGTTGTTTCTCCATTGGTCATATTCATACAAGTTTGTCCACTAGGTATCATACCTTTGATTTCCTTAGAAAAATTTTCATCCTCAACTGTTAGTGATGGATGAATGAGAATATCTTCTCCACATAGAAATTCATCAGAATAATTGAGACACCAAATTGGAATGAATACTATAGGATATTCTTCTTCGTGCATGCCTTCATCATTATTTTCAAGTTGGAGTTGTAAACAAGACTTGAAATCACTTGATACCTCTTCTTCAAGTTCCTTGTTCTTAGGTTGATGGAATATTTCTCCAATGCAATACTTATGACATGCTCCAACACTATCTTCTTTTTATTCTTCACATACTTTCTTTTGATCTTTCTTTTGACATATATCCTTGTGATCCGATATGGCTTCATATTCCTCAATACATGCATAATGTGATGGAGATTTTTCAAAACTTGGATCACAAGACGTCTCATTAGGAATATCTTCTCCCTCCTCTTTTTGTTCAATCTCTTGCAATGTTTGAAGCAATGAAGGATGCACTTTATCATGATCAAGTTTACTATTTCCATAGAAGCTTTTCATAAACTTGATATGTGAATCATTGAGAATCTGATTTTGTTGAGAAATAGGTGAAGGAGAATGAGCATCATCATTATTATTCAGTGTTGATTCAGGAATACAATCACAAGCAAAAATTTGGTTCGCTCTTCCATCTTTTTCCTCAATCTTTGGTAGAGTCTGGAGTAGAGAAGGATTAATTTTATGATGATCAAGTTTATTTCTATTGTATAAAATTTTCAAGAAGTTGACTTGTTCGGATTATCAAGACTTTGATTTTGTTGAGTACCTGGCTCAAGAGAAAGATCACTTTTGTCTTCATCTTTCTTGATTTTTGAGTTGGGTAAATTATCACAAGCAAGAAAACCGATCTCCTTTCCATCCTTTTCTTCAATATTTTGCAACACTTGATACAAAGAGGGATGAATCTTATCAGGAGTAAACTGCATGCCACCATAAAAATTCTTCAAGAATTCAACTTGTATGGGCTCATTAGGAACTTGCTTCTTTTGATATATATAGTCTTCATCATCACTTTCACTGTCACTTTTCAACTTTCCTTTGTCCCAAACCATTCTTTTGAATTCAATCTTTCAGACAAAGTCGCCAACCTTCATTCTGAAAAAGGTACCTTAAAATTTCTGAGGAACAAAACATACTGGTATTTCGATCCCCGGCAAAGTCGCCAAAAATCTGCTGGTAAACAGATTTGTCACTGCGGTCGTTTATCTGAAACTCACCTTGTTTGCTCGAAGAGCAGTGACAAACATTCCAACAATTGGAGAGATTGGAGTAAAACCAAAATCTTCCTCTATGTTTGAGAGGGGAAGCTCCCTTGTATGATAGGGGTATTTAGGATTTTTGTGTACTTTTAACCTGAAAGTCCATAAAGGAGAAAACAGAGAACTTAAACAAGATTAATAACAAAAACCCTACTAGAAGATATACGAATACCAAGTAGGATTCCACAAATGATAACAATTACAAAAGGGGTTTCCACCAAATAGGTTAGTCATGCAATGATGATGAAAGAAGTACAATAAACCTCGACATATAAAGAGATAGGTTGTACTAGCACATGCAAGTCAAGATACCATGAAATGATGTGTTTCATCAATAGATTTCACCAATGCCTAAAGGGATTACTAATTCAACATATGAGAAATTAGTAACAATAACTCATGAATACATTCAAGACACAGGAACTCAAATGCATTTTTAATTATTCTTTTTGAAAATGTATAAGTTCAAAAACCCCTTAGTACAAAGGTATGAAAATCAAAAGTTTTCCCTTAGTTGTGATGGTATGATGAAAGAGTAAGTATCTGGTAGAATACTTAGAGGGGGGGTGAATCGGTATACTGAAAAACTGATACAAAGTTCCAAAAGTCAAATTCAATCACACAAAGTAAACTTATCAACAAATAACTCTATCAAGATAACACCTCAAAATTACCAACATCAACCGATTTGACTGTTATGACAACTTAACAGTAAACAACTTCAATCTTGTAAACATCAACAATGCTTAATCATATCTCAACATATTCATCTCTCAATGCTTCTAGTTATCATGCCTTATCAAAAGTTAATCAAATCCACAAATAAGATCATAACCACAAAAACATTCACCACTTGACACAAATGTTTATACGTGGAAAACCCAAATAGGTAAAAACCATGATGAGATGAGAATCACAAGGATAGCTATCTAAACTCTTCTGAAGTTTGCCTTGTTAGGAGCCAAGCCTGTTAAAGCTTTACAATAAGTCTTATTAAGAACTAATTCCAGTTAGGAATCACCCGGTTAGGGGATTTACAAATATGCCTTGATGAAAAGCATGATACCCTGTTAGGAGTAACCTTGCTGGAGGATTTAAGAATCCAAGCTAATGGACCACCTTGTTAGAGGATTTAATAAGTAACCAAGCTTGTTAGAGCTTACCCGGTTAAGGGATTTCACTTCTATTGTAATAGTTAGAAAACAAAAGGTTTTCTTGATCTATCTGAATAACACTACATTTGCTTGATTAGATCCTTTTAAGCTTCAATCTGCCTTTACTCAAAGTGCAGATTCATTCACCGGTTAGGCAACTACACACTCAATAGGTTTCTAGCAATCTTTCCAAGAAATTTTACAAACAACTTCATCAACCTTAAATATAAATCAATTAGGTCGGTAACACAACAAAAACCTAACTCTCATCATCGAGATTACAAACAAGTCGGTACAATCTTGACTGTCAAAAATCATAACAATCTCTTCACATTCTTCAAGAAAATTCCAACCGCTCCATGATCATCGCTTCATTGGACTTTGTAACTCATCACGTTTATGCATTAGATGCAATTCACTTTTCTCCTTCCCTAGATAACAAACAAACATGCCAAAACAATCTGAACTTATCCTCGTACAATGATCAAACGTGTCTCCAGATCATTACAGCTCACCAAATAATAAACCAACAAACTTGATCGGTTAGGGTTTAACAAAAAACAACAGGTAGGGCTTACCAGTTATATTGCATAGAAAGGATTAACCCTTTACACCGGTTTACCGGTTCAACTCACAAACTTAGCATATCGATTTACAACATCTTCCACAAAGCTCTTCCTACCGGCTGCTAGCCATCAATAATAATATCAACAATAACATGAATACCATTACTGATTCAATTGACATCAATGATAACATATCATTAATGCAATCTATATGCAAAATGCCAACAAGTTCCTCTACAAAATTCTGCAGAGTTTTTCCCTTTGTAAGAGTATCCCTTTACAATCTATCTTTCCACCCCTTTATAATGTCCTATTAGTAACTACCTTATAACCAACTTCAATCCTGGGTTAATAACTAACTCTTTTCTACGTAAATTACAATGAGGTAATAAATTACACATTTATGCACAAAAGAAATCAACTTTCTAACCTTTGGTTACAATGAGTGACAAAAGTCACATTTAGGAAAAGATAAGTTCAAACTTGTAACATCAATGAAAAATCAATACTTGAATTATGTTGAGGCACTTATCCATCTTCATTCACTTCATTTCATCTCTTAATAATCTCACCATCTAGCCCATAGGTTGGTATCTTGATCATTGAAACAAATTATTCATTCGCCAACATCTTTTGTTCGAGGACACACCCATTGTGATTACATCAACTAAAATCCTTCAGTGCCCTCTTGTATGTTTTCCAATTGTCTTTGTAAAATCTTTACTATTGTAAAATAATCCACGTCATACTTTTGACACAATATTAAATCAACGTTGTTGAATGCCTTCATTCTATAGCTATCCCACATTTTACATACTTTTATAACAGGGTGATTGTAGCAACAACACATGACAAAATTTCACTTTTACGTGCTTTAATGGATGCCACATTCTGTTTTAAATTGCCTCACTTTAATGTACAAAATTGCCTCACTTTAATGTACATAGAGGAGATGTTAGAAGAGGGATAGACTACAAAACAGCTGATTGATTTTTGCTTGAAGGTTCTAAAGCCCCTTTCATCTCGCAATTTTTTTGCTCCATGAAGTAACATATCATTGATGCATGTCTTGTATATGCTTCCACATTTTGCATAAATGTCTAGAGTAGTTGCAACTACAACATCTAACTAAATTCCTCTATCCTTTTATGCTTTGATGAATGTCCATAACCTATTACAAAGGCTCCCATTTTACACAGACTGAAAGGATGCTTGCAAAGATTGTGGAATTTGGCCTTACACCTGCAAATGGAATCCGCTTGATAGTTTCTATAGCATTTACAAGAAATCAATTTTGTGCATAACCTGCAATCATTGCATTATATGAGATGAATTCGATCTGAGGCATTTATCAACCAGTTCACTTGTCGTGTCTAAGCTTCCACCATCTGCAGTTCACATGGCATTTTGTCAAACACTCCACGTGCAATGTCTATACTTCCACATTCTACAACATTGTCTATGCTTCCATACTCTCCAGCTCTTCAAACACTTCATGTTTATTGGCTATGCTTCGACATCTATAGATGTCGCATTCTGTCAAACATGGCATGTCGTGAGATGACATCAATTTGAGGCATTCAATCGAACAATTCGCATGCGTACCGATATGCTTTGATGGATGTCAATACCCCATTTCAAATCTTTTTTTCAACAAATCCATTTTGCAGATATCCTGCAATCATCACATTTCACCGGATGATATTTCTTTTGAAGCATAATGTCAAATGGTTCACAAACCTTTTCTACACTTCTACGCTTTGTAAATATTATGCGATCAAAGCATGCCATGAGATAACATTCTTTTGAAACATTCTGTCAAACAGTTCTATGAGATGTCTACGCTTTTACATTTGCAGACATGTCAGCCAAGGCAGTTACAACATATTGATTATACTTTGGTGGATGTCGATACTCTTTTCAGAGCTTTAATTTCAGCACAGGCAGGGAGGATGCTGGCGTAGGTTAACGGAGTTTGGCTCTCATAAGCACCGAGTGCATTTACTTGAAAGTTTCTAAAGCTTTCTCATCAAATCCATTTTGTGCATATGGTGCAATCATTCCACGAAGAAATAATTCTCATGCCTTGACTATGCATCCACATTTTGCATGGATGTCTACCATAACACTTCAAATAACAATAGCTGACAGAAATCCTGTTATTTGAATGCTTTGTCAATCATTAATGATCTCTGACTTTGCATTCTCACCTCCACCCGCTAATTGATGTTGCCCGGAAACCTTCTTCCCACCATTCATATGCATGACTATCTACCAAAGAATTTCACACTATAACATCTTTCAGCCAAAAACCACTTTCATAATACTTTTCAATGTAGTGTTCATACTCTATCTGTGGTCTTCTTGAAATTAGTTGTTTTTTAAACTGATTGGGTTAAGAAGTTAGAAAAAATAAGCATCTGAACATAAGGTTGGGAATGCTCCGTTTCTAATCCACCCTAACCTCTATGTGGGAGGTTATGAATTTGAGTTAAGAATGTTCCAAAACAAAGTAGTCTTAATCTCTCTTGTGGAGGTTACAAATTTGGGTTAGTAATGCTCGAACCTTTTTGTTGTGAAGGTTAGGAAAATTTGTTTCTCGGAGAAAAAGGACACAAAGTGGGATGAGGGAAGAGGTAATAGAGACATTTTAAATTATTCCTCACAAATCATCATAATGGACAAAGATGACTATTTAAAAAAAATATTAAAATTATTTATTTTTGAAAAATAATTTAAATATTTTAAATTAGAAACATAGTGACTGATCTGTGAAGATGTCCATAACTTTTGACTAGCAACAACATGGATCACATGCTCACTCATTACGTATAAACACATATTTGGGCCTTCATTAAGCATTGGGACCAATTTGAAGTTCAAATTTTGGGTATGTCAAATATGGGGCAACACTTTCCATAGTCGACTTGTTTTTGGTTGATCTAAAAAACATTATTAGTTGAAGTTATTACTAATGTTGGGGGTCCATGGTTTAAATTTGATGGTTTGTGATTATATTTTGGAGGTCATGCTTTAAATATCTATGGTTGTTATTGATTCTTGGTGGTAGTGTACACATTCTATGCAGGTAGGTCACATTGGTCCTTTCTTGAGTCAACACCCATTTTTTACTAACACTACAATTATACACAGGCCTCTACTAGATGCTTTTCTAGTGGCATAGTTTTACAAACCACCACCACCTCCTACCTTAACACCACTTTACCTAACTTGTTTCTTGCATCCAACCATATTGAGCCCCTTATCTAGGGTCTTTGTCAGATGCCTAAGCCCTTGGGGTTTATTTTTTATTGACTATTCCCATCCATTTCCATATTCGTGATTGAGAGCTGGTGCTAGGGGGATTTATAACCCTTTATATAGGCTCCATACAATCCTTTATTTATGGAGAATAACTTGGGCATACACAGTTGTTTTTTCTAAAAATGATAAATTGTTAGAAAACTAGTTCCATCAACTCTATAGTGGTGCAATATATTTTATCATATTTTATTGTTTGATAGTATTTATTGCAACTTGAAGTGGACATTCTATTTTTTACTCCCGACCTCATAAATTTTTGTCATTATAACTAGTTTTTGTGATGTCTTCCAGCATTGGAAACGTATTTAGTTCATAAACTTTTTCCAAATTTAGCACTAGGTATTATCTATTGATTTTTTGCAATTTCAGACATTTTGTTGATTACTTGGACAACATGTTGCTTGGAAAGGTACTATTTATTGTCATGGTTTTATTTTGTGATTTTCAAAAAATATCATTATTTGCAATTGGTTTTTCATTTCATCCTTCTTTGAATATCTATAGAGGGAACTATAAATAATGGAAAGATGACATTATCACCCATCATAGGTGGCTTCATTTATTGCCCCACTTGTTTAATCTTGTTCTCTTACCTAACACACTTGGTAAAATAATTTATTGGAATTGCAAAAGGTATCATTTCATAGAAAATAATACTATGCATGTAGATGATGTCATATAAAATCAAACTTTTTGTACCTTTTGTATCTTTGGGCTTCACTGCAAGCCACCACAATTTATTTTTCAATAATATACCAACATTTCTAGAATAACCAACATAAAATTCATTAGGCTTTAAAACTATATTTGAGTTCACATACAAGGAATCCAATATCTTCTCCCTATTGAAAGAACCATTAAGCTTTGACTATCATCACTTGTGATGATGAACAGAATGAACTGTAAGAAGACTTTTTATTCCTATAATTTTAAATCCTCCCCACTTGCTAGTAATTCACTAAGAAGAAGATTTATTCAACCCTAATGAGTTTAGGATCAATGAGAGATTATCCTCTATCATTCAATAGAAGTGATTATTTTAGCTTTTTCTTTTTGTGGTTGAGTTGTGAAAATGTTTTTTTGTTTTTTTCACCTTTAGCTAGATAAATTTGTCAATATTTTTACCACTAGGTTTTATTTTTCTTTTCTTGTACATTCATTAGTATTGAGATAAGAGATCTTTCCTTCATAAATTAATCCTAATTTATTTATAGCACTTAATTCCATTGCAATCCTTTCCACTTCAACATAATATTATTGAAAAATTGTTTTATTGTTGGACAACCTTTATGGATATTTAGGACTACAATTTTTTTACTAGAACATACATATTGGTGCTTATTACTTTTAGAAGCTCACTTATCTAATATTTGACAAGATCTATGAAGGATTGATCTTAAACTACATATTTGTAAATGTGAAGGTGTGTTTTGGGTTTAGAGGATCTTCCATGAGTTGTAAAATCAAAGGAAAGCGATCTAAACCCAATTGTATTGTTGGAGTAATTTTTGGATAATTAGGTCCTTTGATTTTTTGTTCACTTAGGCTAAATTTAGGTGCTTTATTTTATCTAGGTGTTATGCTTTTTTAGTTGAGTTCACTTAGACGCACTTCTAGTTATGTTTTTTAGCTTGTGTTTGAGCTTAATTTAGCTCCTACTTTTCATTTCTTTAGTTCTTCTAATTTTAGGATTAGGGCATCTCTTTCTTTCTATAAATCAAGTTTTTCATTCATTTTAATTGTACCTTCAATATTGAGTATTCAACTCTTTTGCGCAATAATAAATAATTCTCTAGTTGTTATAGAGCATACAATCTTTGCTTGATCTCTTTTATGTGATAGGTATTTTCCTTGCAGATGATTCTTGGCTCATGTGGTTAATCATCCACTTCTACATGGTAAAAGAGATTATTATGTCGATTTCATCTTTGCATGCTTAAGGAATCCAACCTAAGGCAATTTTATATAGACATTGGGTTCAAACAAAGGTCACCATTGCATCTGTAACATCGATAAACCCCTAGATCGACTGTTATTTCATCAAAATCTAAGCAAATTAAAAAATTGTGTCAATTTCAATGAGGGCACAAAACTTTAGGCAAAATATGGGGGTATTTGAAAAATCTAGGAACTTTCATACAAAAAAAAAGGTCACCATCGTGCTCAGAAGGTCCAAAAACCCTTAAATTCCCTATCGAATCGTTAAAATTGGAGATTCAAAAAAATTTGGTGAAACATTGGCTAGCACATTTTACGATGCCCATAAATTCATATGGCCATACCATCTGCATGTGTGTCAATACCTATGTCAAAAAAAATTTCAAAAAAAGTCCCTTTCATGTATAACTCTGTGTTAAAAAAATTGAAGGAAAGATTAATTTTTTATTTGAAAAAAATGCAAAGTCAAAGATAAGGTACATAACTATTGCATATGCGGGCCTTATATAGTGCTGACATCATCAGTTGGTCCCCTAAATTTTGGTGGACCCACTAAAATAGCCACTTTGCTAAATTTAGCAGAGTTTCCTATTTTTAGCTTAAAACCTTCAAATACCTACCTTCAGTTTTTTCATCCATAACTTCGTCAAATGAAATCAAAATTGGGCAAACAGAGTATCATCAAAAAGTTGGTTCCATCACCAATAATTATTTGATAATGGTTTTGTGAGATTCTACACCAATTTTCCATAACAAACCTATAAAATTTAGCCTTCAATTTCACATTTTTTGGGCCATATCTTTCACATGGGTATGTGTAGGATCATGGTGGGCCAAAATACGCCCTTAAATGGCAATGAAATTTCATAAAATCGGAATTATGCAACTTGACATGAAAATTTGAATAATTTTTTAACATTATTTTGATAATATGTAAGAAGAGAATCTGTAGAAAATTGAATGTAGTTTCTAAGCTACTAGATGATTTTTGAAAAAATATATATATTTGATGAAAATCTGAAATTTCAATGTAGTGGTACTAAAATTTCAGGAAAAAGATAAGAAGTAGGTGTATGTCTAACCACCCTAATCACAATCAAATCGTAATATTTTAATAATACTTATAATATAATTAGTAGAGTCATGTCCGGACGTGACACATATTTTTTTGTATTTTTTTATCAAGCAAATAATTAATTATGAATTTTTTAATACAACTTTTCAGAAATTCAAAAAGTCTTACATCTGACCACCTTAACTTGGTCTAAACTTTATGAAATTCAATTTTATTTTTTTTCCTATAGTAGACGAAGCATAGAATGTGGTGCATGTTTTGTATTCAAAAAATGTGACATTGTTTGAAAGTTATGGGTGTTTTTCATTCAGCTTATCAATCAGGACTTTAGATAGAATTCAATTAAGAAAAAAAATAATTATTATTTATTAAAGTCAAAATACGACAAACCTTATATTATTGGAAAGCTAAGAACGTCCTTAAAAAGCCCTTTTCATTTTATAAATTTTGGCTAAAAAAAGTTGTCAACCACCAATGCGAAGTCTGAAAAATCAAAGAATACTCAAAAACAAGTTTTTTTTGTTGACTTTCTAGGCTTGCCATTTCCAAGCCAAATCCCAAAGCATTCCTGAGCCAAAAATGGAAGGAAAAAACTATGTATTTCAAAATCGGATATCCATTATGAAAAAATTAAAAAACATGTTTTAGTAAATTGGGCATAACTTTTGCATTTCAAATCCAAATTTTATTTTTTTGCAAGCGTTGAAAAGATAATTCAGAGCTCTAAGATATGAAATAGGTATTTTTTAATAATTTATTTTGAAAAATAATTATAATTGATTTAAATTTATCCTTCAATTTTAAAACATCAAAAGCTCATGATTTTTTCATATGAATTTCATATTTCATGAATTTTTGTAACAATTATCTCAAAATAATTGAAACATTAAATAAGTAATTAATAATAGAAAATTTAGGAATTTTATTGAGTTCAATAAATTTTGATAAACCATGTTATCTCTCTTTGTTCCTTTCTCTACCTCTCTCTCCTAAACCTACCACTCCACCTGTTTGTTTCTTCCTCCCTCTCTTTTGTCCATATTTATACATCTCTTTCTAGACCTCTATCTCTAAATCTCATTGAATACCTCATTCCTTTCAAGATCTACACTTATATTTCTACCTCTTCATCACTTCCTCCTCTATCTCACTCTATCTTCCCTAAGATCTAGACTAGTCACTCTGCATTTCCTTCCCATCTCTAGCAACAAAATTCAGAGGGGACAAGGAGAGGCATAGGGAAGTATGAACAAAATGAGAGGGGGAGAGAGGTTAGAAGGAGAGATTAATTGGGGGAAGAGAGATTTTATGTGTGTGTGTGAGAGAGAGAGAGAGAGAAAGTTAATTGTTAGGGTTTCAAGCAGATCCGAAGCAAATATGAACTAACAATTATATGCAGATTTAAATACAAAATGATAAAGAAATAAAACAGGACACAGATAACACAGAGATTTAATGTGGTTCACCCAGAATGGGTTATGTCCACCATACACAGCCGTCCAATCTTTCTTATTATCCAGCAAAAATAGTACATCAACCTTACAATGCCTTAAGCATCCCAACCGCTTATAACATACGTTTTTAGGACAACAAACAAAGTCGGCCTTTTTAGGGTTTTATTACAATGTCGGTTTTCATCAATGAAAAATGGCAAAAAAAAATTTCTCGAGGGCTACCGCCCCCGAACCCCTGCCCGGCCCCAGACCTCGGTGAGGATATGTGCAAAGTGTATAGTACTTTGCTGATCAGTCGCCACATTTCAACATTAATTAGGTGGTAGGTGAAGAGAGAGAGAGGGGGTGATTGGAATGAATAAAGAATGAGAGGGAGAGATTGGGATTATTAGGGGGTAGAAGGAGAGGGCGACAAGAAAAGTATCAATAAAGAAAGAAGAGAGATGGGGAGAGAGGTGAAGAGAGATATAGATAGTAATTAGGGGGTGGGGAGTGTTAGATACTTGATCAGTCCCAAAGACACTGAGAGGGGGGGTGAATCAATGTCTAATCAGTATATAAAATATGTAAACTTGTTTGCAACTTTACAACCCAAATTAATGTACTAGTAAACAAGCAATAAATAAATAAAGAGAAATAAGAGGGACAACATCAATGCACACCATAACAAAAGATATTTTGGCGAGGAAACCCGGTAGGGGAAAAACCTCAGTGGGATTTGTGACCCATAATATTTACTCACTGGCCATTATGAATAAATATTACTAATACAATAGGGGCCTGCACATGCAAGAAGGCCAACAGCCTAGAGCTCACTACTCAATCACAAAAAGGAGTCACACTAACTACAAAATTGGATGATTAAATCCAATGACAATGTACTGCTCAAAATAGCATCTACAATGCTTGATTCAGTACTGGTTTAAGCTCTATCAAATACCTCTTCCATAAACCTTTCTTTGCTTTTCTCTTCTCTTATTCACTCATCAAAATTATTACATCAAAATGCATATACAGATATTCGCTCTCATAATCTCCTTGCATTAATCACCTATACATATTCCGCATACCTATCACACTTTTCACATACCTATGTCACTTGCAAAATGACCTATAAGATCTCATACATATATGAGTCTTTACAATACATCATGTAGGCTATACAATATAATTACAATACAAAACAATATAATTTCCATGTCGGCTGGGGTGCCAGGTAAGATCTTATGTTGGTGTAGACTGGGTGCCGGTGAGAATAATTTTGTTGTGCCTGTTGGTGCCGATAGATGATGTTAGTTGTTGGTGTATGTTATGAACCATATTACCAATTGCTTTCCATCAATGACAACATCAACTATTCTCATCTGAGTGTAGAATGCCAATAATCTCCCCCTTTGACATTGATGGCAACACTAATGAGAAAAATCCAAAAACTGATATCCAAAAATGAAGTCCAAAACTTGATCAAAAAAATAGGAGTGCTCCCCCTAAGCAAATGATCTCATCTGTACATTTTTCTCCATACTACTACCCCCCCTTTAACATCAATGACAAAGGATGTCAAAAAGAATCAAAGAATTCAAAATTCTACCTCATAGACTGTATCCGGTTATGTACAATTTTAAAGATATTTGCCAAAATTAGATTAAGACTCTGCATGAATTTGGTGTTGTCAGAGATAACGGTTTCAGTCTACTAGATCATACCGGTCATATAATGCATCTGTTGCTCCAGTGATCTTTCTCCTTGAATTGTTTCTTTAGACAACTCAATCCGCTGAGTTATAAGGTTGTCCAATTTAGGACCAAGTTTGTTTTTCAGCTCACGTGCCTTCATTCTTATCCTTGCTTTTTCTTTTTGTAGTTTCTCAATCTTTTCCTCAAAAACTGTCATTTCTTGATCAAAAACCGATGTAAGTTCCAAAGAACCTATCATATTGTCTTCTATATCATCAATATCTTTTTGTGTTTTCTTTATCTCTTCCTCAATGTCTTTTATCAAGTTGTGAGGCTTGCATGCTTCCTTATACAATTCTTTATATTCCAAAATGGTGTAATTAAGTACCAGTAATAAGGAATCAATGTGCTTAGTGCAATTTGATAGTTTTATTAAAGACTTTATTTTTCTCCTTATTCAGCCTTTCTTTAACAGTCTTCTCATTAATCTTATCTACAGTTAGCATATTTGAAGCAATAAATTTGGACAATGTGTCCAATTTACCTAAAGATCCATTAATGCGATCTATCTTACAAGTCGGTGCAATCATCTTCAATATAGGTAATGCATCATCAATGGCCTTGAATGCTAAGGCGTTACAATTTGTGATCCTCTTAATTGAATCCAAATGTACACCAGTCACATTTGTAGGCCTGAAATTCATGGTGGAAGTGCTAGGCTTGGCTATAACTTTATTTTCTTCAGACACTTGTCTAATTGCCTTAACCACTTCTTCCTTGTTTCCATCATTGACCTCTTCTTTATTCATTGTTTCAATTTTTCTTTCAATCTTGTTCTCATCCTTATTATTTGTCTTGTTGACTGTTGGTTTAGCTATACTCTATATAGGTTCATTCACTAGCGATTTTTCTACCTTCTACTGATTGTCAACATTTGTAGGTTAAGTTGGTGTTTTTACCTCTACTTATTCTTGTGCTTCTGTCGGTTTCTCAAAGTTAGGCTAAGTAGCATCTAGGATGGTATCAGGTTTCTCAACTTGTGCTGGTATCTCAATGTTTTGAGAGTCAACAATGTTGACCGGTGACTCAAAGATCTCAATATTTGCAGCATCAGTTTGTTTTACCTCTGTAGTCTCTTTGTCCATGACAATATTGAACTCTTGTGTGTCCACATTCATGGTTAAAAGAACTTCAAATTCTGGATTGGTGTCATCTCTTGTTATTTCCTCTACCTTCTCTTCCGGTTGACTGTCAGTTTGTACCGGTGCCTCTGCAGTTATTGGTGGGGTGTCCTGTGCTGGTGGAGGAAGTTTATCCTTGACCGTTATATTAGGTACACTACCAATTTTACCTTTACCTTTATCCTTTTTATATACCTTTGTGAAAGACTTATCCATTTTCTATCTATCATTTTCTTCTTTCTTTTTTCTTTCCACAAAGAATATGTCCCACTTGTATGTTGTTTCATCTACAATTTCCTTAACTCAACCTTCCATAAGGCTAACCTATCGATGACCACTTACAAAAACTAACCGGTTGGCTTCTACAATCAATTCATCAATCTCCTATTTGGAGTTAACAGGGTGAACTGCCAACAATGCTTCAACTTTTAATTTCTTATCCAATTCCATAACTGACATCCTTTTAGCTTCTAACCTCAAATACAAATCATTAGGCAGATCATCTACAACCTCAATGAGAACTTTCTTGTAGATATCTAGGTGTAAAATAATGCTTTCCTCTATAGTATTTTTATCTGCATCCTTGAAATAATGATAGAGTTTATTTATATTGCTAAGGTTACCTTCTTGTGTGATTTCATTTATCAGTTCCTCCGGTGTAAGAGTGTCTGGTGCCTAAGGTTCTAATTTCTTCTTAGGAGTTGCCTTCTTCTTGGGACCACTAGGCTCTCTTACAGCCTGTTTCTTCTTTCTTTATGTCCTTGACTTCTTTGGAGATGGGGCAGGTGCCGGTGAAGGTCTTCTTTTCTTCCTTTCAACTCTTTTAAATTTAATTTCTTTATCACTTTTTGTCTCAGAAGAAGTAACAACTAGGGAAACATGAGCTACTGGTGTCTTCTCTGATTGACTTTTTACTTCACCAGCAATACCACGAAGACCCATTAACCCTTATGTAACTTCTTTTACCATTTTAGAAGCATCTTTCATGAATTCTTTTCTTTTCTTTCTTTCCTTCATCATGGCTACATCACTTTCAATTGTTTCGGCACTACCAAATATTTTCTCTAATGGTTCCGGTGGAGCATCTAGGAGTATTTTTGCATATGATTCCAAGATGTGAGAGTCCACCTCATATCCAATTTTAGTAATCCATACTATTATGGGTCTAACTGCTTCCATCCAGATTTCATCTCTCTTTACTACAAAGCATATTAGTTTATCATATTTGTCTACGATGCTTTGGGAAATCCTTTCTCTCTCTTTCATCCTAGTTTGAAAATTCTTGAAGTAATCTTTGACCAACTCATCATTGTTATCTCCCATACTAGTGATTGCCTCCTTTATTTGTTTTCCAACAGAAATATCATAGGCAAAATCCTTATGACCTATGCTAGGAATATCCTTAGAAAAGTAAAGCATTAAACATACCAACAGATTTCCAAATTTGAATGTTCCTTTCTTGTCACCTTTTATCTTATCCAGATTTTCTAGCAATTCATCCTTCAACCATTCACAAATATCAATCTTTGTATTGTTTACAATCATCTCATGTGCAATGTGAATGCATGAACTTGACACGGAATTCATTCTATTTGTGTGATCAACTTTATATCCAATTATCATGCTAGCAAATTTAACATTTTTATCCTTTATTTCATTAACCCTAAGTGATCAATTGTCATATGTAGCTCCCGTTAAGCTCATAACTTCCTTGTTAGGGATTTTCTTCTTCTTGTCAAGTCTAGAACTGGTGGAGGGTAAACCAGTAACAACTTTGATAGCTTTCTTGGTAATCTTGAATATCGAGTCCAACCACATAAATTCTCCATGAACTCTGCTAAGGACATAGTGAACGGCTTCATCTAAGAATTTTGGCATATGGAGGATGTCTATGAAACCTAAATCCTCAAATACCTTATGTTCTAGTTTCACTATCCCATCCTTGTCAGTAATTCCATTCATGTACATGTTCATCAAATATTCAGATCCTAAACTTTCTATGTTACAATGTATGTATGCCCTAGGGTCTTCAGTGAACGTGACTCCCTTCGGGATTTTGGAAAATGCACCAATAGAGTCATCATGTTTTTCTATCTTGGGAATGATCTTGAAAACTGGTCTAGGTCGCTTAATATATTCTATAATAGTAGGGTTTGCTACGAATTCAGGAAGAAAAGATGAAGACTCCATTGCAAAAGATACATACCTCTTAACTATGAAATCCTTGGATGCCCTGAAAAAGATCTTTGTTGCTTTGCCTTTAGAATGCCTTTGCTCAATTTTGCTCTCTTTGAATGCTTGGATTCTTGGTGAGTTGAAATGAAAGGTTACAATGCCTTTATAACCAAAATTTTGACTTACAACTGCAATAAATGCTCATCAATGAAGTGAAAAACTCCACATATCTACCGATAAAGAAGAAATATAACATCTTACCATCAACCAAGGGTAAATGCATGGTTTTCAATTTGTTGCCTTACCCCTAAGGATTATTCCTTAGTTGGATGAAGAATCTCCTGCTGGTGCAAGATTACCCTATTATTTCGGTGCAGTGACAGATTCATCACCTTTCTGATCTCTTTTCCTAATCCATTGTTTTGAAAATTCACGTTTGATTTCAGTCACCTTCTCTTTGCCTTTGTTATTAGATCCCTTATTGTTTGCCAGTAAATTCTTGCTTCTACAAAATTTTGCAATATGCCCAATTTTGTTACATGCATAACAAGTTACATTGTTTCTCGGAATAGCCTTTCCATAACCTTGATTGATTTGAGTTTTGCATTGATTAGATAAATGTCCAAATCTACCACAAACATAGCATTTCACATTCATTCTACAATTGTTTGAGTTATGACCATTTTTATTGCATTTGGAACATTGACCGGTGGGTAAGTTTGTATTTTGATTATTCCTAAATTTGTATTGATTTTCTCTATGACCAAATTTTTTGCAATTAAAACATTTCCCATTAAATTTATAAGCATTAGGTTGCCTTACCGATTTGTTGTGATCATGATTGTTTGCAGTCCTTGAGCTTTCTCCATGTTCAAATCCAAGTCTAATTGTCTGAACTTTTCTTGAATTTGTCTTTGTATTCATTCGAAGAGACCGACTCACTTTCCAAAGTGCTGACATGTCTCAAATGTGCATCTTTGTCATGTTGCATGTGGATCAAATCAGTTTTAAGCATATCATTTTGATAAATAAGCCTTTGAGATTCATCTAATCTTTCATTTAGTCTTCTGGCCAAATCTTCCTCATTCCTCTTTCTATCTTCAATATCTTTGCATAGTCTCATGGTTAAATCTTGCATCTCATTCTTCATATTACTGTTCTCATGTCTTAATTTATCTACAATATCTCTAAGAGTTTCTTTTTCTTCATCATCTTGATTTTGCAATTGCACATGTAATTCTTTTCTCTTATTCTTTGCTATAACTAGATTATCTTGAAGTGCTTTGATAAATTCCTGAGCAGTTCTAAGTTCATCTTCCAATTTGATATTCTTCAATTTCTCTGCATCAAAATCTTCAAGAGCTCCTTCCAATTGTTGTCTCAAACTTTCCATCGGTACCGGTTTCAGAATCTTCCTCAAGTTGTTGGGCTTTTGCAAGTAGATTACGAGGCTCTCATACCAATTGTTAGATACTTGATCAATCCCAAAGACACTGAGAGGGGGGGTGAAACAATGTCTAACCGGTATATGCAATATTTAAACTTTTTTGCAACTTTACAAGTGAAATTAATGTACCGGTAAACAATTAATAAAGAAATAAATAAAAATAAGAGAGACAGCATTAATGCACACCATAACACAAGATATTTTAGCGAGGAAACCCGATAGGGGAAAAACCTCGGTGGGATTTGTGACCCACAATATTTACTCACTGGCCAATGTGAATAAATATTACTGATACAATAGGGTCCTACACATGCAGGAAGGCCAACAACCTAGAGCTCAGTGCTCAATCACAAAAAGGAGTTACACTGACTACAAAATTGGATGATTAAATCCAATGACAATGTACTGCTCAAAATAGCATCTACAATGCTTGATTCAGTACTGGTTTCAGCTCTGTCAAATACCTCTTCCATAAACCTTTCTTCACTCTTCTCTACTCTTATTCGCTCATCAAAACTATTAGATCAAAATTCATATATAGATATTATCTCTCATAATCTGCTTGCATTAATCACCTATACATATTTCGCATATCTATCACACTTTTCACATACCTATGTCACTTGCAAAATGACCTATAAGATCTCATACATTTATGAGTCTTTATAATACATAATGTTGGCTATACAATATAATTACAATACAAAACAATATAATTTCCATGTCGGCTGGGGTGTCGGTAAGATCTTATGTAGGTGTAGACTAGGTGGCGGTGAGAATAATCTTGTTGTGCCTACCAGTGAGAATAATCTTATTCTGCTTGTTGGTGTATGCTATGAACCATATTACCAGTTAGTTGCCATCAATGACAATATCAACTATTCTCATTTGAGTGTAGAATACCAACAGGGAGAGGGAAGTTTCTATAAATTTATAGGAAGAGAGAAGTGAGAGAGGGAGAGGGTAATTGATAGGAAGAAATAATGTGAAAGAGAGTTGGGTGTAATTAGTGGATAAGAAGAGAGAGAGAGGGGTAAGTATCGACAAAAGGAGAGAGGGAGAGATGTGGAGAGAGTTGAAGAGAGTGATAGAGAGAGGATAATTAGGGGGCTCTCTCCCTATCTCTCCCCCCTCTTCCTTTGTTGATACCTCCTCCCTCTCTCCCCCCCTTTTGATACTTCCCTCTCCCCCCTCCCCTTCCCCCAATTACCTTCTCTCTAGACCTTTCTTTGAACCTCTCTCCTCATCTCTTCCTTTCTCAATTTGTTGATACTTTCCCATCCCCCCCTCTCCTCCTACCCCCTAATTACCCCCAACTATCTCTAATTATCTATTCCCCAATTACCATCTATCTCTCACACCTATCTCCCCCTCTAACTTTACCCCAACTCTCTCTCATTCTCTATTCACCCCAATTACCCTCTCTCTTATTCTCTATTCACCCCAATTACCCTCTCTCTCATTCTCTATTCACCCCAATTACCCTCTCTCTCACACAACACTCACCCCCTTGAGCTCTTTGTTGATACTTCACTCTTCCATTATTCCCCCTCCCCTCCCCTTTCATTAACCCCCCATCTCTCTCTCTTGATACTTCCCTCACCCCCTCTCCCCCTCCCCATAATTACCTTTCTCTATCTCTTTCTTCACTTATTTCCCCATCTCTTTTTCTCTACCTCTGTTGAGATTTGCCCCTCTACCAATCTCTCCCACCCTCTTATTTCCCCAACTCTCTCTCATTCTCACCTCCCCCCCAATTATTCTCTCTCTCTCTCTCTCTCTCTCTCTCTCTCTCTCTCTCTCTCTCTCTCTCTCTCTCTCTCTCTCTCTCTCCAATAAATCTCTCATTCTCTAACCTCTCTTCCACCATATGACCCCTTAGGACACCATATGACCCATTAGAACATCATATTGTCCTAAGGTACCATATGGTATCCTAAGTGGTCATATGGTGTCCTAAGGGGCCACACATGTATTATAACACCATGTATGGCTCCTTAGGACACATTACACACATCATGGTATCCTAAGGGGTCATACGGTGTCTTGAGGAGTCAAATTATGTCTTAAGGGATAATATGGTGTCATTAGGGGTCACATAGGTTCCTAAGGCGGCACACATGTGTTAGAATACTATACAAGCCCTTATGACACCATATGACCATTACAAGATCATATTGTCCTAAGGGGCTATATGATGTCCTAAGGGGTTATATGGTATCATTAGGTGTCATATGGGGTGATAAGGGGCCACGCATGTGTCAGAACACAATATGACCCCTTAGAACACCATATGGACATCATATGGTCCTAAAGGGTCATATGGTGTCCTGAGGAGTCATATGGTGTCCTAAGTGGTCATATGGTGTCATTAGGAGTCATATGGGGTAATAAGGGGCCACATATGTGTCAAAACATCATATGGCCCCTTAGGACACCATATGGACATCATATGGTCCTAAGGGGTAATATGGTTTCCTTAGGAGTCATATGGTGTTCTAAGGGGTCATATGGTGTCGTCGGGGGTCATATGGAGTCCTGAGGGGCCACACATGTGTTAGAAAATAATATAACCCTTTAAAACACCATATGACCTATTGGTACATCATATTGTCCTAAGGGGTCATGTCATGTAATAGGATGTTCAAAGGTGTGGTGTCCTAAGGGGTCATATGGTGACCTAAAGGGTCATATAGTGTTTTAAGAGGTCATATGGTGTTGTTAGGGGTCATATGGGGTCCTAAGGGGCCACACATGTGTTAAAATACCATCTGACCCCATAGGACACCATATGACCCATTAGGACATCATATTGTCCTAAGGGGTCATATGGTGTCATTTGGCATCATATGGGGTCCTTTAGGGGATACACATGTGTTAGAACACCATGTGACCCCTTAGGACACCATATTGATATCATATGGTCCTAATGGGTCATATGTTGTTGTCAAGGGTTGTATGGTGTCTCAAGAGGTCATATAGTGTTGTTAAGGGTCACATGGGGTCCTAAGGGGCCACACATGTGTTAGAAGATCATATGACCCCTTAGGACACTATATGAACCATGAGGACATCATAGTGTACTAAGGGGTCACATGGTGTCATAAGGAATCATTTTGTGTACTAGGATGTTAAAAGGGGTCATATGGTGTTGTTAAGGGTCATATGGGGTTCTAAAGGGCAATGCATATTCTAGAACACCATATGACCCATTAGGACACCATATGACCTTTTAGAACATCATATTATCCTAAGAGGTCATAAGGTATCCTAAGGAGTCATATGGTGTCCTAAGGAATCATATGGGGTCCCAAGGGTCCATTCATGTGTTAGAACACCAAATGACCCCATGGGAGACCATATGGGCATCATATGGACCTAAGGGGTCATATGGTGTCGTGAGGGGTCATATGGTGTTTTTAGGTGTCATATAGGGTCCTCATGGGCCACACATCTGTTAGAAGACCATATGACCCCTTAGGATACATTTGACCCATTAGGACATAATATTGTCCTAAGGGGTCATACGGTGTCATAAGGGGTCTTGTCGAGTACTAGGATGTTAAAAGGGGTCATATGGTGTCCTGAGGAGTCATATGGTGTCCTAAGGGGTCATATGGTGTCGTTAGGGGTCATATGGGGTCCTAAGGAGCCACACATGTGTAAGAAGACCATGTGACCCCTTAGGACACCATATGACCCATTGGAACAACATATTGTCCTAATAGGTCATAGGTGTCATAGGGGGTCATATCAAGTAATAGTATCTTAAAATGAGTCACATGGTGTCCTAAGGGGTCATATGGTATCCTAAGAGGTAATATGGTATCACTAGGAGTCATATGGGATCCTAAGGGGATCATACCTATGTTAGAACACCATATGACCCCTTAGGACACCATATGACCCATTCGAAAATTATATTGTCCTATGGGGTCATATGGTGTCCTAAGGGGTCATATGATGTTGTTAGGGTTATATGGGTTTGTAAGGGGCCACTCATCTGTTAGAACACCATATGAGCCCTTACGACACCATATGGACATCATATGGTCCTAAGGGGTCATATGGTGTCGTAAAGGGGGAATATGGTGTCCTAAGGGGTTATATGGTGTAGTTAAGGGTTATATGGGGTCCTAAAGGGCCAAATATGTGTTAGGGGACATCATATTGTCCTAAGGGGTCATATTATGTCATAAGGGGTCATACCATGTACTAGGATGTTAAAAGAGCTCATATGGTGTCCTAAGGGGTCATATGGTATCCTAAGGGGCCATATAGTGTCCTAAGAGGCCACTCATGTGTCAGAACACATATGACCCCTTAAGACACCATATGACCCATTTGGACATCATATTGTCCTAAGGGGTCATATGGTGTCCTAAGGGGTCATGTCGTTAGGGATAATATGGGGTCCTAAAGGGCCACAAGTGTGTCAAAACACCATATGACCCCTTAGGACATCATATGAACTTCATATGGTCCTAAGGAGTCATATGGTATCATGAGGGGTCATATGGTGTCCTATTGGGTCATATGGTGTCGTTAGGGGTCATTAGGGTTCCTAAGGGGCCACACATGTATTAAAAACCATATGACCCATTAAGACACCATATGACCCCTTGGGACAATATATGAGCCATTAGGACATCATATTGTCCTAAGGGGCCATATGGTGTCATAACAGGTCATGTCGAGTACTAGGATGTTAAAGGGGGTCATATGGTGTCTTAAGGGAGCATATGATGTCCTAAGGGGTCATATTGTGTCCTAAGGGGTCATAATGTGTCCTAAGGGGTCATAAGGTGTCATTAGAGGTCCTATGGGATCCTAAGTAGCCACACATATGTTAGAACACCATATGACCCCTTAGGACAACATATGATGCATTAGGACATCATATTTTCCTAAGGGGTCATATGGTGTCCTAAGGAGTCATATGTTGTCATTAGGGATTATATGGGGTCCTAAGGGGCCATGCATGTGTTAGAACACCATATGGACACCATAGGGTCCTAAGAGGTCATATGGTGTTGTGAGGGATCATATGGTGTCTTAAGTTGTCATATGGTGTCATTAGAAGTCATATGGGATCCTTAGGGGCCACAATTGTGTTAGAAGACAATATGACCCCTTAGGACACCATATGACCCATTAGGACATTGTATTGTCCTAAAGGGGCCATATACTATCCTGAGAGATCATATGATGTCCTTAGGGGTCATATAGTGTCATTAGGGGTCATATAGTGTCATTAGGGGTCATATGTGGTCCTAAGGGGCCACACATGTGCTAGAATGCCATATGACACTTAGGACACCATATGATCCATTAGGACATCATATTATCCTAAGGGGTCATATGGTGTCCTAAGGGGTCATATGGTGTCGTTAAGGGTCATATGGGGTCCTAAGAGGCGACACATGTTAAAACACCGTATGACCCCATAGGACACCATATGGACATGATATGGTCCTAAGGGGTGATATAGTGTCGTGAGGGGTCATATGGTGTCCTAAGCTATCATATGGTGTTGTTAGAAGTCATATGAAGTCCTAAGGGGCCACACATGTGCTAGAAAACCATATGACCTCTTAGGATACCATATGACCCATTACAACATCATATTGTCCTAAGGGGTCATGTCATGTACTAATATGTTAAAAGGGGTCATATGGTGTCTTGAGGGGTCATATGGTGTCTTGAGGGGTCATATGGTGTTCCAAGGGGTTATATGGTGTGTTAAGGTGTCATATGGTGTCGTTAGGGGTGATATGGGGTCCTAAGGGACCACACATGTGTACAACACCATATGACCCCTCTGGACACCATATGGACATCCTATGGTCCCAAGGAGTCATGTGTTGTTGTGAGGTGACATATGGTGTCTTAAGGGGTCATATAGTATTGTTAGGGGTCATATGGGGTCCTAAGGGGCCACACGTGTTAGAAGACCATATGACTGCTTATGACCCATTAGCACACCATATTGTCTTAAGGGGTCATTTGGTGTCATACAAGGACATGTCATGTACTAGGATGTTATAAGGGGTCATATGGTGTCTTGAGGGGTCATATGGTATCCTAAAGGGTCATATGGGGCTCTAAGGGGCCACACATGTTAGGAGACCATATCACCCCTTAGGACACCATATGACCCATTGGAACAACATATTGTCCTAAGGGGTCATATGGTGCCATAAGGAGTCATGTCATGTACTAGGATGTTAAAAATGGTTTATATGGTGTCTTAAGGGGTCATATGGTGTCATAAGGAGTCATGTCATGTACTAGGATGTTAAAAATGGTTTATATGGTGTCTTAAGGGGTCATATATGGTGTCCTAAGTGGTCATATAGTTTCCTAAGGGTTCATATGTTTCTAGAACATCGTATGACCCATTAGGACACCATATGGACATCACATGGTCTTAAGGGATCATATGGTGTCATGAGGGGTCATATGGTGTTATAAGGGGTCATATGATGTCTTTAGGGTTCATATGGGGTCCTGAGGGGACATTCATGTTTTAGAACACCATATGGCCCTTTAAGACACCATATGACCCCTTAGGACATCATAGGACCTCTTAGGACACCATATGACCCCTTAAGACTGTTAGTAGTAACAAAGTAGGAAAACGGAGAGGGGGATGTCGAATCAATTTTCACTGGATTAAACAATTTAAGAACACTCTCAGATCTAAGCAACAACAACAAGAATAAAGATAAACATAATAATGCCACAACACATAACACCAATATTTTAACATAGAAAACTTGGTTAAGGGAAAAACCATGGTGGGAGCCTACCCACAATAAGATGATATTTTATAGTAGTCTGTGTAAATATTACAATGGTAAATGTACATGCATTCAGGCACACTACCTAGAGCTCACTACTCAAAATAAGATGACCCAAAAGGCTCCAATCCTCA